>NC_041336.1:39723824-39969188 GCF_004354835.1 Perca flavescens
TTTAAGCATCGTGAAACACACTTCATCCAAAGTCGACAGTAACCAAATAAAGCTATGAAAAGCCGTTTTTGGGCTTCTCTACACTTTTCCCACCATCACAACTCTAGTGTTGGTTGAAATAAAAACATAGTTTACCAATTTACATGTGAAAATATATGTTGTCTCTATCCTCGCTAAAAGTATTATTTTTTTAAATGGAGTCTGGTGTGTTTAGCGCTAGCTACTTCATACCTGTTTCTGGTAAACATAAGGTCTTAAATAGGTTTTAAAAAGGTATATCTCTAAAAGGTTAAGACAATTAACACTTCACCATTAAAACAACACTGTATTTTAAATTTAAGCAAATTATATATATATATATTGTAGTGCTGAGGCTTGTGTCGCTAAACCCACCAGACTCCATGTAAATAATCAGTACTTTAAGCATCGTGAAACACACTTCATCCAAAGTCGACAGAAACCAAATAAAGCTATGAAAAGCCGTTTTTGGGCTTCTCTACACTTTTCCCACCATCACAACTCTAGTGTTGGTTGAAATAAAAACATAGTTTACCGATTTTCATGTGAAAATATATGTTGTCTCTATGCTCACTAAAAGTACTATTTTTTAAATGGAGTCTGTCGCTATAACCCACCAGACTCCATGTAAATAAACAATCATTTTAGCATTTTAACCCACCAGACCATATGTAAATAATAAGTACTTTAAGCATCCTAAACCCACCAGACTCCATGTAAATAATCAGTAATTTAAGCATCCTAAACCCCCAGACTCCATGTAAATTATCAGTACTTTAAGCATCCTAAATCCATCAGACTCCTATTTATATTCGTATTCTCTCTCTCTCTCTCTCTCTCTCTCTCTCTCTCTCTCTCTCTCTCTCTCTCTCTCTCTCTCTCTGTGACAATGTGGCCAAGTTATCTACTTAGCTAGTGTTATTCGGATGTGCACCAAGTAGTAGGCACACTGTAAAAATTTCTTCCAGAATTTTCTAGTTAGTTATTGAGATTATTTGTTAGCTTGAGGCCAGTGCCTGTATCTTTCAAATTGGCTTGACAGTTGAAAACTCTTCTAGTTTGTCATGGGAATCACGTTTTGAGTTTTAAATAGCTATTTTCAACTTTCTTTTTATTAGGCACTGATCTCCGAGAGGCTGTGCATTCCTCAGCAGCAAATACTTAAAAACATAAAAAACAATACTTTATCGTTATTCTCTTTTTTACCTCCTGTGTACCAGCAGAGCATTTAAAAAGTAGCTACCGGTAATGTGAATGTTAAGTTACAAAATACCTGTTTGAACAGTGAGTTTTGATATTATCATACATTGTTACATTTAAAGTTACATGTGTAATATACAGTACATCGTAGGGCTGTGAAATTATTCTTATTAGTTACACCTTGTGGGGAGAAAGGAATACGCATTTGTTTTGTCAAACTACCAAATTCTAAGCAAACTCGTATTGTAGTTTATGGTGCAATTACAATACTTGTATCTCAATATGTTTTAGCGTATTGCAGTGCTGTACAATGGATACTGAGAGCAATTTTGCAGCATTTCTGCATGTCACTGACTCATTTACATGATTCAACATTTGTTTGTTTTGGGGCATTTTGAATCAGTTCTGCTTGATACTACTTGATCTTTTTATTTTTATTTTTTTAAATCCTTTTTACCTGCGCTTTAATGTTTTAATTTGTTTTTTTAATTGTTTTTAACTGCTCTTCAATGTTTTATGTAAAGCACTTTGAATTGCCCTGTTGCTGAAATGTGCTATTTAAATAAAGCTGCCTTGCCTTGCCTTGCCTTGATAAGTATTGCAGCATCTGAAAGCAACATGAGCATGTATAATGACAGTCACTTTTTTAGTGTACGCCTTAGGGCTGGGACGATACGCTTTTGTCCAGAATTCTTTCACAATACATGGGTGCCGATTTAAAGTTTTATCGCGATTTTCATTTATTGCGATTCGATAGTATTGAGTATTGCAAAAATGTCCTCCTTTAACAAATACAAAAGCTGAAAAATACACTTCTAGAGACAATATATCATGAGACATTTCTAAAAACTAATTGTTTTCTAAAAATAATGCACATCACTTGTCAGTCAGTCTGGCATTTATTTACTTTGTAGAAGAAGAAGTACATAACATGGATTTTCTTTTAGCGTTTTCTGCTTTCGCTCTGTTTTGCTGGAAACTGATATGAAGTCGTCGCTGTCAGCAGTAACTTATAAACAGAAAATATTTAGGGGACTCATTGGTAAAAAAAACATTGATTCTAGGGTAAAAAGAATCAATTTTAAAAATTGTTGCAAAAAGAATCCCACTACACATGATTTTAAATTTTTCCCACCCCTAGTATGCCTACTAGAATTGAAAGACATAAAATGCACAACAGATGTAGGACAGGAGTTTATGTTGTAGCAGGAGTGATATCCTAGCCAAATTAAACTGCATTAGCATAATAGATTTAAAGGCTTTCCTCCTCTTTTCTTTTTCCATTTAGATCCATGTGATGAGGGAGGTGGCCAATATGGCTCAAGAGAAACTGGGAGTGTCCTGCGAGCTCATCGATCTACAGACCATCCTGCCCTGGGACACTGAAACAGTTTGTAAGGTAACAAAACACACATGCAATCCCCAACACAGCAGTCTGAGAAAAATGAATCTCAAAACTGTGAACAGCATCAAGTAAAGGAAGAGTCTCACACTCATTGGCCCTCATTTATCAACCTAACGTAGAAACCAGCGCAGATATGAGCGCAGAAATCCTCTTACGACAGGCTTCACGTGTGATTCATGAAACGTTGGTATTACACCCATCCGAACATAAGAATGGCCGTACATTGATAAATGGAACCGCATTGAAACGATTGTCATTTAAATATCACAGCCCAATATATTCTGGGTTTTGAGGCCTCGCCACTACAATTTTCGACATGGCGAGATGTAATCCGGCTGAGAAGCGGCACTTTTCAGAGGTGGAGATTGAAACCCTGATATCGCAGGTTCATTTGCACTAACGTGTGTACTATTTGGCAGCCAGAAAACTGGTATTAAAGGCTGTAGAAAGAATGTGGAATGGAAAGAGATCACTGATGCAGTCAACGGTGTTGCCGTAGTAAATCGGACTCCAGCTGAAGTTTATTTAATTTATACACCCTACGTATGTATGCTATAGTCCTAATAGTAATATACAGGCTTATATTGCAATCTCTTAGGCCTACATGTAGGTGTACCTATATTTAAATAAACTGAACGAGTCTGAACGAGGCAACAGCTGTGAGGGAGAGTGCGTGTCCTCCGTCCCCCCGTGATGGACCACCACCCCGACCCTGTCTCCTGACAGCAGAGGGGCTGGAAAAACAAGCCAAAATAACTCGGTCAATGGCAGAAATAAATCGTTCACTTGTGGCCATTAACGACACTGTAAAAGAGAAATGAAAACCTGAAGACTAAATAAAAAATGTTGTGCATCATCATGTTTCCTGTATTGAGTATTATTGCCAAACATAACACTATACCTTTTTAAAAGCGAGGAATAATAATATCCTGTCTCCTTGGTATAGCCCCCAGTTGGGGCTGTGCTGGACACTGCTCTCTGGGCATCTGGTCATCTGGCTCCATCACTACATTTATGGCACCCTGTTTTCCTGCGTGATGTTGTGCAGAAACCCACAGGCTAAAACAATGTTGCAGACTTTTTCTGGCATGTATAGTAGGGTCCCTTAACCAATCCGATGGAGCACTCCACCGTGGCACATGGGCGTATGTGTGCACTGTTGTTCCGGCGCGTAGAGAGGTCTTCTAAAAGAGCCAGATCTGCCATTGCTGATAAGTGATCAACTGATGACTTCTTCTCTTAAACTGATTATATGCTGCACCGCAAGTCCACACTGACTCCAAAACTTGTGTACACGAGTTCAGACCAGACGTGAGATTTTATCGCAGCCTCCGCTCACGTTCAAATTGATAAATGCCGAGCTTTGCGTAGGAATCGGCGTACGCCCGTCCTACGCCTGTTTTCGTATGCATGTTTCATAAATGAGGGCCAGTGTCTTTTGAGAAATTATTTCATTTATTTTTGTGGCATTTCTTTCTGGTGCATATTGGTCCATATTCTAAAACAAATGCTTGTATCGTAGTCTATTTATATCTCTATTTTCATCTTTGGTCACAGACTGAGTAGCCATGTTCTGCACCCCCAAGTGATTACACTTCAATAGATCATTTAGATCATCATTTGGCATGAATAATGTTGTCATTGAAAAGTTGTTAATTGGTATTACTGTAGATGTGTTTATTGTGGTGCAGAGGCAATGTTCCTCTGAACTGTGTGGCTCTCTTTGGTGCTTGATAAACAGGATTCTTTCCACAGCTGGTAAGGCTTGACTCCCAGTTTATGTTGCCGCAGCTTTATTCAGGCTATGGCACTCACCAAACCAAAACAGTTTATTTGGGAAGGCTTTGGGATGCTTTCCAGTGGGTATTCCATCTTTATTTATTTTGAAATGAGGCAAGGATCACAACACAAAACAGTTTGGGGAATAGTGGCATCTTTCATGGTCACCACTGGCGAGTGTCCGTAGACAAAACTTGCATGAGAGACTCTAATGTTTTGGAAATACCTTTGGATATGAAAACCGAGATGTGTCTTAAGGCAGACCTCAAGGACCTTCACGGTGTATATACTGTAGGTCCTCTCCACTCTCAGGACACTGCTTTTCCAATGGCTCTTTGGCGCATACTGTCCTGTGTCCTCTTGTGTCAACACGTCTGCTTTTTGCAGCTTAATCACCGGATACATTTTGATTTGGCGTATTTATTGTCCAATTTTCATGCTCCTCTGGTGGAACATACAACTTTGTCAGTGAGCACCACGCTGCTCCTGCTGCCAAGCAAATCTTATAACCAACCGTTAAAGCACAGGATGGAATTGTGGTAGGAGGGTAGTAATTTAACAGGCAGTCCATTGGAACTGAGGGCAGAGACATAGTATTGTGCTGCAGCTAAAGGACTTTCAACTTGAAGTGAGCAGTAGTCAGTTACAGATTGTTTGCTCAAAGAGGGGATTTCTCAAGTGAATGTGGTATTTTTTTTTGAAGTAGCTCCCCATTAAAACCGCTGCCATGAAATTGAATAGAGTGTTTATGTGCTGCTCAGTGGGCCTAATGCCAGGCCTGCCACCTCGGGCTCGTCAACAACATCTCTTCTTGTCATTTCCTCCAACTAAATGCCCTCTTGAATGTCTGTCGATGTCAAACCCATAACCAATTTTCCCTCAACGCTGACACACACACACACACACACACACACACACACACACACACACACACACACACACACACACACACACACACACACACATTTAGCAGTTAAATCACTGTTGCAGTACACTGATACACAGGTATCCCTACAGTTTTTTTTTTTTTTTTTTCTGCCGTGTTTGCTGGATGAGCACAGAAAGAGACTTTTTTTTCATCAAGCTATTGTCAAATCTCAGTGAAGGCACATCATTAATTCCAGGCTAAACCATGATTCTTATCGCCCAGACTAATGCATATTGCATAGGGATACACATTAAGAGCCTTTATTTTATCTTTTAATTAATCTGAATCGGCAGACAAATATCTAGATGTGCATTAGTCAGAATGAAAACAAATGTTAATGCTACAGTGTTGTCAAGCTTTTATAAGACAATACAAATAAAAGGTGGTGGAATCAACACTGGTTTGATGAAAAAGCATCAGTACAATATACAGTAGTGTCCTGTTCCTTTGATGCATAAAAGGGCAAAGGCTGAATGCATTACGCTGACATAACCGCTGGCGTCCAAAGGTAGACATGTCTGTCCTTGTTTATTTGCAACGTTTGGCATGAACTTTGTCTATGTTTCTGCCACCGCTTTAAAATGAATCTGTAGGTTGCAGATACTCTTTGACTTGCATAAAAAGGGTTAGTTTGTGTGATCTCTGTTTGTTTTAGTCTATTTAGCAAATCATGGAATGAGTTAGATCTAAAACAATTAGTCCATTCATTTCAATTAATAGAAATGTAATCACGATAAACGGTGTTGATAATCGATCCATTGTATGAATTATTTTTCCTGTGAAAGTTAAAAAAAAAAATAAAAATAAATACTTCAAGCTGAGGATTAGCTGATTTTATATTATTGTAAATTTAATATCTTTGTGTTTTTGACTGTTGGTTGGATGAAACAAGCAAATTGAAGATGTCACCTTGGCCTCTGGGAAATTGTGATGTGTATTGTATATGATTTTCTGACAATTTATAGACCAAACAATAAATTGATTAATGGGGGAAATAATTTGCAGATAAAATAATTGTTAGTTGCAGCCCATGAATGAGTGCAATCACCTTCATTCATTCAGTGTAATTCTGATATATGTATACTGCTGTAAACTTTATTGAAAAGTTATTAAGCTGATTATATTTTGTCATTGACAAAAAATGATACTGATATAATTATTACTGTGTTAGCCCCTGTCTCAAGGATATACTCCAAAATTAACAGGAATAGCGAATAGTTACAGGTTGTTTTTTTTTTTTTTATACCACATTGATTGCCTTCACAGGCAGAAATGTTGGTCCTGTGCTTCAGCCCTTTACCGCTATGCATGCACATTCTGATGAAAGTATAATGCATAAAATAAGAAACGCAGCCCAATTGTGTCCTCAATAACCCTGCACAGTGGTGCCCTAAGTACTGGGTGCTGCACAGCTGCTCTGGGCTGCCATGACATCAGATGGCTCTGTGGCTGCAGCTCTGCTGAGGCTCAGACATTAGGAGTTTCGATGGACAGCAACCCACCCACGCAGAACTAGTTTAAGTAGAATACCTACACTACTGGTCAAAAGTTTTAGAACACCCCAATTTTTCTAGTTTTTTTAATTGAAATTTTAGCAGTTCAAGTCCAATGAATATCTTGAAATGGTACAAAGGTAAGTGGTGAACTGCCTGAGGTTAAAAAAAAAAAAAAAAAAGGTTAACCAAAACTGAAAAATAATGCACATTTCAGTATTTTACTAAAAGGCCTTTTTCAGGGAACAAGAAATGGGTAAACAACGTAAAGCTATTCTGGAACAATGGAGGTTGATCAAGCTTTGAAAGTTGGCGCTACCAATTCCTACAGGTGTTCAATTCAATTCAATTTTATTTATAGTATCAAATCATAACAAAAGTTATCTCGAGACACTTTACAGATAGAGTAGGACTAGACCACACTCTATAAATTCCAAAACCCCAACAATTACAGTAATTCCCTCAAGAGCAAGCATTAGCAGTGGCTATTGCGACAGTGGCGAGGAAAAACTCCCTTTTAGGAAGAAACCTCGGCAGACCCAGACTCTTGGTAGGCGGTGTCTGACGGGCCGGTTGGGGGCGTGATGAACAGTGGTGATAATAGTCACATTAGAAGTCACAGTGACTTCGAAGGTTATCGTGGAAGTTCATGTCATAGCAGGGCACATCGTGTCATACTGAGTAGTGCAGTCTCCTATACCGGATCCTGACTACTCTGTGCATAGGAACATCACAGCAGGGCGTTGCGGGATGTGACGTGGCGCTGCAGAGCACGGGTGGATGCTGCGGATGCAGCAGGACGCAGCAGGAAGCGGCCGGGAAATGCAGAGAATCGCAGAGCATAGCTCTGCGAAGAAGAAACATAAGGACTCCGGGGAGTAAACTCCCCAGAGCTAGATTAGTAACAAGCATTTCTGGGACAGGATGCATACAAAAGTAACAAGTAGAGATGAGAGAGCAGCTCAGTGTGTCTTAGGGAGGAACAGCCTCCCCGGCAGTCTAGAATTGTAATAGCATAACTTAAGAGAGGCAGGTTAAAGAGAGGTGCCTGGTCGGGCTAGAACTCTCCCCAACCGGATCGGGCTGTACTGGCCTGCCTCCCTCTACTCTCGCTAGATTATTAATTATACAGTATATAAAACTGATGACTATGAGGAGAAGCAGTGGGCCGGGTTAGGTGGACGCTTCAACTCCTCCCTCCTTAACTATAAGCTTTATCAAAGAGGAGGGTTTTCAGTTTACTCGATACACAATAAGGTACTAAGAGCTCTTCTAAGTATGATGGTGCTTGACCATTTAGAGCTTTGTAAGTCAGGAGGAGGATTTTAAATTTGATCCTAGATTTCACTGGAAGCCAATGCAGAGAAGCTAATACAGGAGAAATATGATCTCTTCTCTTAGTTCTCGTCAGAACACGTGCTGCAGCATTCTTGATCAGTTGGAGAGTCTTAAGGGACTTATTTGGGCAACCTGATAATAAGGAATTGCAGTAATCTAGTCTAGAAGTAACAAATGCATGGACTAGTTTTTCAGCATCGTTTTGAGACAGGATATTCCTAATTTTGGCAATGTTACGAAGATGGAAAAAGGCTATTCTTGAGGTTTGTTTTAAGTGGGCGTTGAAGGATATATCCTGATCAAAAATAATTCCTAAATTTCTGACAGCAGTGCTGGAGGCCAGGGTAATACCATCCAGAGTAACTATATCTTTCGAAAACGAAGTTCGGCGGTGCGTTGGTCCTATCACAATAACTTCAGTTTTGTCTGAGTTTAACATCAGGAAATTGTGGGTCATCCATGATTTTATATCCTCAATACACGTTTGAAGTCTTGCTAACTGACCACTTTCATCTGGCTTAATTGACAGATATAATTGGGTATCGTCTGCGTAACAGTGATAGTTAATTGAGTGTTTCCTAATAATATTACCTAGAGGAAGCATATATAAGGAAAATAGAATTGGTCCAAGCACTGAGCCTTGAGGAACGCCATGGCTAACTTTAGCGTGCTTGGAGGGTTTATCATTAACATTAACAAATTGGGATCGTTCAGAGAAATAGGACTTAAACCAGCTTAGTGCGATTCCTTTAATGCCAACTAAGTGTTCCAGTCTCTGTAACAGGATGGTATGGTCAATAGTGTCAAATGCAGCACTAAGATCTAGTAGAACAAGAATGGAGACAAATCCTTTGTCTGCAGCTGTTAGAAGGTCGTTAGTAATTTTCACCAGTGCCGTCTCTGTGCTATGATTCTTTCTAAAACCTGATTGAAAATCATCAAATAGACTGTTGCTATGTAGAAAATCACATAACTGATTAGCAACCACCTTCTCAGGATCTTGGATAGAAAGGGAAGGTTAGATATAGGTCTATAGTTTGCTAAGACCTCAGGATCGAGGGTGGGTTTTTTCAGAAGAGGTTTTATCACAGCAATTTTAAATGACTGCGGTACATAACCTGTTAATAAAGACATATTGATCATATCTAGTAGTGAAGTGTTTACCACGGGTAACGCTTCTTTGAGTAGCCTCGTTGGGATGGGGTCTAAGAGACAGGTAGATGGCTTAGCTGAGGATATCTTTAACATTAATTGTTGAAGGTCTATAGGATAAAACCTGTCTAAGTATATGTCGGGACTCGTTCTTTCTAGCGGTCCTGCATTTAAAGATGAACTGTTAGAAGTTGAGGGCAAAATATGATGAATTTTATTTCTAATTGTTATAATTTTATCATTAAAGAAGCTCATGAAGTCATCACTACTCAGTGCTAGAGGAATAGATGGCTCAGTAGAGCTGTGACTATCTGTCAGCCTGGCTACAGTGCTGAAAAGAAACCTTGGGTTGTTCTTGTTTTCTTCTATTAATGATGAGCAATAGTCTGATCTGGCCTTTCTTAGGGCCTTCCTATAGGTTTTGAGACTTTCTTGCCATTCCAAACGGGATTCTTCCACTTTGGTGGAGCGCCACTTACTTTCGAGGTTTCGCGAGATTTGTTTTAATTTGCGAGTTTGGGAGTTATACCAAGGAGCTAATTTCCTTTGCTTTATCGTCTTCTTTTTGAGAGGAGCGACAGAGTCTAAGGTCGTCCGTAGGCAAGTCGTAGCACCGTCTACAAATGTATCAATTTGAGAGGGACTGAGGTTAACATAGAGGTCCTCTGTTATGTTAAGGCACGACATAGACTGGAATGCTGTAGGAATATTTTCCTTAAATTTAGCTATAGCACTGTCAGATAGGCATCTAGTGTAGAAGCTATTATCTGGTTTAGTATGGTCAGGTAGCAAGAATTCAAAAGTAATTAAAAAATGATCTGATAATACCAGATTCTGCGGAAATATTATTAAATCCTCAATTTCAATACCATATGCCAGCACAAGGTCGAGGGTGTGGTTAAAACAGTGCGTCGCCTTGTGCACACTCTGACTGAAACCGATTGAATCCAGTGAGCATCCAAATGAGTTGAAAGCAGTAGTAAGGCTATTGCTGTCAACGTCCACATGGATATTAAAATCACCTACAATAAGTACTTTGTCTGATTTAGGGACTACACATGATAAAAACTCTGAGAATTCAGATAAAAATTCAGAATACGGACCTGGAGGTCGGTAGACAACAACAAATATAATTGGCTGTACTGATTTCCGTGTTGGATGTTGAAGATTAAGAACAAGGCTTTCGAAAGAGTTATAATTTAGTTTGGGTTTTGGGTTAATTAACAGGCTTGAATCAAATATGGCTGCAACTCCCCCTCCTCGGCCTGAGCCTCTAGGAATTTGAGTATTAATATGACTGGGAGGGGTGGCTTCATTTAGACTAACATATTCTTCATGGCCCAGCCAGGTTTCAGTAAGACAGAATAGATCAATTTGATTATCAGATATCAATTCATTTACTAGTACTGCTTTAGAAGACAAAGATCTGATATTTAGTAATCCACATCTAATTTTCCTATCCTTTTCTATCATTGTAGTGGTAGTTTTAATTCCAATTAGGTTGTTAAGTGTTCCAACTTGTCTGGATTACTTACAACCCCCTCTGTTTGTATAAAAGTATTGTTGGAACACACTGTGGTACTGTACCCTCGTGAGCATTATATGGACAGTATTGTACTGCAGAAAGTAGTGTGTTGCCATAAAAATGGCGGGAAAAAGGCAATTAACAATGGAAGAGAGACAGACCATCATAACACTTAAGAATGTTGGTCTTTCCTACAGAGAAATTGGGGGAAACTCTGACAGGAAGAGGTCTGGCAGACCCAAAGCCACAACAGAATGAGAAGACAAGTTTCTGAGAGTCAACAGCTTGCGTGATAGGCGGCTCACAGGACAACAGCTTCAAGCACAGCTTAATAGTGGTCGTAATAAGAAGTCTCAGTTTCAACTGGAAAGAGAAGACTTGGAGCTGCAGGTTTGATAGGTCGAGTTGCAGCAAGAAAGCCATTGCTAAGACGTCAGAATAAGAAAAAGAGGCTTGCCTGGGCCAAGAAACATCGTCAATGGACTACTGAAGACTGGAAGAAGGTGTTATGGACTGATGAATCATAATTTGAAATCTTCGGTTCATCACGCAGGATTTTTGTACGCCGTCGAGTAGGCGAAAGGATGGTTCCTCAGTGTGTGACATCAACTGTCAAACATGGAGGAGAAAGCGTGATGGTCTGGGACTGTTTTGCTGGATCCAGGGATGGTGATTTGTACAGAGTGAAAGGCACCCTGAACCAAAACGGCTACCACAGCATTTTGCAGCACCATGCAGTACCCTCTGGTATGGGTCTAGTTGGTCAGGTGTTCAAGATAATGACCCAAAACATAAGTCCAAGCTGTGCCAGAACTACCTTAGGAAAAAAGAACAAGATGGTAAGCTTAAAAACATGGAGTGGCCAGCACAGTCCCCAGACTTAAACCCCATTGAGCTGGTTTGGGATGAACTGGACAGAAAAGTGAAAGCAAAGCAACCTACAAGTGCCACACATTTATGGGAACTTTTGCAACAGAGTTGGGAAGAACTTTCTGAAGAATATTTGATTTCCATTGTAGAAAGAATGCCACGAGTGTGTTCAGCTGTTACTGTATATCTGCCAAAGGGGGCTACTTTGATGAGTCAAAAATTTAGAATACATTTTGGTTTATAAATTGATTCCATGATTTCTTTTTTAACTTCAATTGTTCATTTGTTCTATTCTTTCATTTCAGAGTACAATAAGACATTGAACTGCATGAATTTCAGTAAAAACCTGGAAAAATTGGGGTGTTCTAAAACTTTTGACCGGTAGTGTATATACAGTACAGTACCATTCTAGGGTTACAGTCATGTATGAATGTCAGAAAAAAGTGAAATGGTTGCATCGCAAGTTCAAAGTGTCTGTTATTTTCTATCTATCTATCTATCTATCTATCTATCTATCTATCTATCTATCTATCTATCTATCTATCTATCTATCTATCTATCCCTGATTATCTCCCTGATTATAAGACAAATATTAGACAACCCTTATTTTAAAATGTGGAAGTAAACATTTTTTAGGGCTCAACAACTCTAACAGACACACTATATGTGGCAACATTAAGGCTACAAACAACACATAAGGAAACAATGTCTATAAGAATAAAAAAGAATATATTGTATTGTGAATACAACATTATTGTCTATTCCACAAATATACTGTATTAAAAACCTTATATTTGGGCAAACACAGTATTTTAGCTGGTTGACTAATTGTCTCAACCTGACAGAGTTTGCATATTACTGCACACACTATGACATCAGTGGTCAGCAAGTATGACTTGTATTCTTTCTTGAAAATATATTACCTCAATGTGGGCCTTTTCTAATACCTGATGACAGCAGACCATAATAACAAAGTATTGCCAGGAGCCTAGATTATATTTTGGTCACTGCATAGAATATGTAAAAATTACCAGTAGTTGAAATTCCTTTTGGCATAGTAAATCAATGTTTAAGACTTAGCTGTAGAGAGGAAGTAGCCAAGACATTGTGTCAACTTCTTAATTCAAAAGATTGTACACCTGGTGTCAAGCTTTTCCGGCATGCACAAGGCTCTGTAAAGCTGGCCTTTTGTACCGCTTATTAACTGGCCGTCAGATGCGGTGAGTGTGCAGACAGTGAGACAGCATGCAGACACACATCCGGCTGCTGGCAGCCAATTAAAAGTCCCTGTGAGTCACATTTACCTTGTGTATCTTTGTGATTGGTGAGCTGATTTATGTAGCAAGCACGTTGTTTTTGAGTGCGCATGTAAAAGATAAATGAAAGATTTGTCTTTCAGCATGAGAGATCATTAAGGCAATGCTTTTCAGGAACATGCCAACTTTCTGTTTCCTGAGGGATGCATTCTGGCAGCCACCAGCTATACTTGGATCTAAATTTATTCAACCCTCTCGCTGACAAAGGGAATCATGGGCAGAAATTGTTGGAAATGTAGAGAAAAAGTGAGTGTATTTTATTTTGACCCGCTGTCTACAGCGGTCCAGTAAATGTAATAGTTGTTCTTTACGGGATGAACAAAATGGCTGGTTTACCTCTGCCAGACCAACGGCTCAGATGATATGCTGTGGAAAATCTCCCTGCCGTGCTTGGACAGAGTGCTCGTGGAGATGTAGTTGTGTAAAGATGCTCATCACATGCTGCATAACCGCTTTTTGATTCCTCACTGAGTGGTCTGCTTCACTCCCTGTTGTTTAATGGCTTTTATTGTTGTTCAGATGGCCAGTTAGCCAACATTTCCGTCTGTTCTTACATGTATCCACGTTTGTTTGCCTTGGCTTTGAGTTGGCCAGTCAGCAGAATAAAGAAATCTCCGCTCTCATTATTATATTAGTCCATCGTTGCTGATTCAGCCTCGTTCTCAGGTTTTCCAGATTTCAGATCCGGCCAGTGAAGTATCAGTCGCTCGCCAGGGCCAGTCCATAATACATTGATTGGTTCTTTAACCATGATTGGAGACAGAACTTCCCACAGCACCACACACAGGTCCTGTGGGGCAGCAGCTTGTGGACCTCGACAAAAAGCCTCCTATTTTCCCCTCAGTTGTTATCCACTTGCTGTAACTTCTCGACAACGTGACTGCTCTGTCCACGATCGAGGCTAACCAGGCCTGTCCAGGACAAACCCGCTGGCAACAATTGGCTGACGTGGCCCCACAGAAGGGCTTCATAGTCATTTGTTGTCCAAAGTCCTTTGTCATCAATAAAAGTAAATAATGTCAAATTATGCATTTTATTTTACTAAAGGCTTGTGGACGAATTGGATTGTTAACCACTTATAGGGCTTATATAGCAACTCAAGTTCGAATAAATCGACGTCGACAGAAAAGCCAGTCGAAATGATCAGTCTCCCCGTTTTGGTCCAAAAAGTTCCACAGAACACACCAAAGAGACGAGACATAATATGCCTCCATAACAGCAGGCGGCGCTAATCTGTATTGTTGCCCAAGAAATGAAAACCGGCAGCTGATTGGATGAACACATCACATGGGTTTGTTTTCTTCGGAAATTCAAAGCCAGTCTGTCATGGCGGCCGTTCAGAATACGATCTCATATTGTACTAAAATAGTTCACAGAAACGTGTTTCTGAAAACATTTTAAGAGAGAAATAGGCTATGCAGTTGCTGAATCTGTCTTCATTTCAGATCAACAAAGGTCAGTTTAAAAGATTTTCGTCAGATTTTGAGAGACTCTAGTCACGCTCATTCCACTCGCCATTTCCGGGTGAACGCTGACGCCCCCCAGACTGATGACGGCACGGGACACACCGAACAGATTTGAGTCACTGACCTCGCCAGACTGTGTCCCGGCCTTTACTTGGTGGCAGCTAGCAGGGTGAATCATCTGATTTATTGTCACTGAAAATAAAGTAAGGCAGCTGCTTTTTATGAAGTCAGCAAACAGCCTTATCTTTGCTGGTAATTTTGCCATCTACAATGTAGAACCCAAAATACTTTTACAGACCGTTTCTTAGATGCTTTGGTGTTGTAATAATCCGACCAGCATTGCATTGCTCACTGGCGTGCTCCTTCATTTTTATTTATTAAATTAGTTTACTGATAGTTCAGTAGGGCATGCAATAGACCAAGCTAATAGTGAACAACATGAACACTACTTAAAATTGGCTGTTGCGCTTATATATTGAATTGGAAATTTAAAGTTTCAATTTTAAATAAAAAGTGACAGCCCAACTCCGTCCTGATCAATGTTTTACAGTGAACTATAAACACGATATTTGTGCATTATTGTACAATAGAGTTGAAAGCATATTTTTCTTCCTTTTTGTTTTTACATCCCTAATACTTTTTATTAAAAGGTAACTGCACAAGATGCATTGGGCCAAGAGGTTGTCACTGTAAGGAGTGCTCATATCTTCTGAGAAAAAGCTGTTTTTATAGCCTCTATTGTGTTTGTATCTCTTAGTTACTCACTGAGCACAAAGCCTCTTAGCAAGTTGGTGCTAGCCTGTGAGTTTGCAAGTCCCATCTTCTCCCATAAAATACTTTTAAGTGATCCATCAAAAGTAGTAGTAGTATTAAACTCCCACCCCCTGCAGGCATGAAAGGTAGATGATGAACGTAGTTGTTTGCATCACTAAACCACAAGACAGCAATCAACACATGCTCGGCAAGCACAAACAAAAAACGTAAGTTCTGTGAAGACGCTTAACGTTAAATTGGCTGCTTAAAACCCAATAGCACTATATGATTCTCACTGTATTCTCAATAGTTTAATATATTGCATATAGCAAAAGTCAAAAAAAGAATGTAATAGGCATTAACCAGCCTAATATGTATAAACAATAGCTGCTTTGCTTGAAAGTTGCAGCTATTGTTCAAACATCTCAGAATTATGACACATTTAAGAAGTTGTGTAAAACCATGCCAATTTGCTTGTAATTAAATGTTTGATATTAGGACATTTGCTCAACCAACTACCGTGTATGTATATTTGGGAGCGGTGCCGATTCTGATGCTGTTCTATCAGGACTTGAGCTGGCCTGTGTGTCCCTGGTGCGCCTGGTAACTGTTATCTCCAGCTCATTGTCTTCTCTTAAATGTGTGTAAACTGTCTCCCTCAATAGATGGGTCTCTTGGCGTGAGCTCCAGCTGTCTCTGTGACTGCAGCGCTGCCTGGATCTCAGCCCTCACAGTGATGCAACCAATTTGGCTGAACCTGTTCAACCCTCAAAAACATATGCAGGAGGAGTCACTTAAGGACATGCAGTGCACAAGTGCACCAATAGGTCAAGTCCTACAGCCTATAAAATAACTTTCTTCGTCCAAGTCACAAAGGCAGAATTTAATGGATGGTTGATAGAGGGGGGTGCGTAAGGAGCGTGTAAGTGTGCAGCAGCATCTGTTCGGATTCTTGGAAGTGATGCAGGTTGCAATGTCTGCATGTTCTGAGTATGTTGACTCACTGTACAGATAAGACCTTATCAAGACTCTGCTTACCCCCTCACTTTCCCTTAATGGTTTTAAGCTGTAATGTGTGTCCGCAGCCAAAGACGGCTGGTAAATACAGTGTATGGAAGCAGGCGGGAGCCAGGCAGGACATAGTACCCTCGAATATGTTTGTTTGTCATGCGCTGAGGTGGAAAAAGTCGTGAAGGCAAATAGATTCAGGGAGCAACCACTGTTTTCTGCTCAATGTCAAGTTCAACATGTTGTTCTAGTCTCGACGGATGTTTTTAATACCACCTACCATAATTATATGGACTGAATAATCTGACATCTTAGCAGATCAGTGCACCATGGACTGACGGAAAGTATTACAAAATTGCTACCACACATGAATATGGAACATAATGATTAAAAAGTCGGTACTTTAAAAACTTTTTGATTGTCTGTATTTATGCAAAACTGATCCTGGTTTCCTCAGATGGAAACAATCTCTTGATAATGAATATAAACAGGCTTTCTTTGCTTTAAGCATTTAAACCATAATTTAAAATATGTATGACCAATGAAGTAGTCTGGCTGTTGCTTTCATTTGGGAAATAAAACCAGCAATATTAAGGAGTTTTAACCCCAACATCGCTCTTCTCAGCCCTTTTCTGAACACGTTTTGGAAAATGTGATGTAATATCAAAATTTGTGTCAGAATGAATGTGGTTAAGTGAGGCTTCAATTTGACGATCTGTTCTCCTTATGGAAATAATCTGCCAGGGGTTTTTCTGTTTACCTAATTTTAACACAGGATTGTTCTGCCATGTCTGGCAGTAGCATTTCTAATAACTCCATAGTACACATCAAGAGTTTTGCTCTGTTCACAGGAGACCCTGAGCTTAGTTACGGAGTAAATTATGATGATGTTAGCTTAACAACGATTCCACAACTTGGAGCATTTATTTTTTCATCAGATAGTCAAGTGGAAAAAATAAACTGATTCCTTTTTTATTATTAATAAGTCTGAGAAAAGTGACAAATTTATATAAGGACTGGATACTTTCCCTATCCCACCACTTAAGAAGTCTGCTTTGACCTCTACCACTCATAGCAGCCTCATTATTATCCTTGTGTTTCAGCTACAATCATGTTGAATTATGAAAATGTGTGGAGATCTTCCAATGAAGCCAGGTTTCTGAACGGCCACATGGAAAGTTATTGAAACAAGCCTGCTGGCAAATGCTGGTTCAGAGCATGCTTCCTTGATCCTCTTTTGCATGTTGCATGTGAACATGGCACTGCAGGTTTTATTTAAGATGTCACCCCAGTAATGATGCTGAAACCCAACCATTGTTTACTGATTGCACTTCACCAGCAGAGATCCAGCTTTCCTCTTCAGTTAAGATAGGGCAGTGTCTCATGACATAATCGGAACCCCGGCGACATAACTTTTCATCCTTGTTTCAGCCGCAGCTTTCTATGACCTTTGCATTTCCATTAAAGCCAATTGAAGAACGTTCGGTAGAATGATGACTTATCCTTTTTGCTTAATTTCCTAATAAATAGAAAAATTAGCCTTGAGCTCCTCATTATGATAATGATTTAGAACAGCAAATCATGGCTACCAACAGGTGGCCTCCAGATGATTTCCCAGGACCTGCCCTTTTCTGCTGTGAAGAAGAAGATGAAGGCTTCTTTCCACTGTATTTTAGATTAGTGTTATTCAAATAAGGGCAAAGCTACAGGAAACAATAGCTGCAAAACTACCTGAACAGTAGCACTGGTGTCAGTAAAATTGTAACCATGTGAGTTTCTGTGCATATTTGGGTTTTTTCTTGCAATAATTGCTGAGTATGATAAAATTATAATAGACAATCTCTACCAAGAACAACAAAAAGTAGCAATGTTAAAGCAAATAAAGACATAGAAATAACTGAATAAATCATTGCTTTAATTATGAATAAAAAATATGAGGAACTATAAAATGTTTGACAACATTGCAGCTAAGGATTTTGTAATTTTTGTAGTCTTTTTATGTCTTAATGTTACATCTGAATCAATAGGAAAAAGGCCAAGGACATAATTCATAATTCAGCCTTTTTTGCTTTTTGTGGAAATAGTCACTCATGGTCTGATTTTCTTTATAAATCCATGTCCGTCTCCTCTGTCCTTGTGGTAACAGCAGCTAAAGTTCTACTAAAATTACTTTGAAATCCACCATTGTTGTCCGTCTCATAAAAACAAGGAAGAACGGCTCTGACGATTTCTACCCATACAAGGAGCACCAAACTTCTGTAGAGTTTATCTAATCCCTGATCAGTTCAATCAGTGAATGATCTGTGCATGTGTGAGAGCAGCTAATAAGAGACAGAGGAGCAAAGAGAAAAGTAAAGCAGTGCTATAAAGTTAAGAACCAACCGTCCGCTTACATGCTCATGTGCGTGCGTGCATGTCTAGGATCTTTCACCCATTGGTAATTGGCCATTATGTCTTATCATCTAACTGTTCTCAAAGTTCTCTATTAACACATCAAAAGTTCACAAATCTAACAAATGAGAATTTCACATAGAACATTATTGGTCTGTAAGATGTTGGAAATGTGCTTGAAAAATATTATTTCAAATGATGGGAACCCCTGCTGTGTGCCAAACGATTGTTCCTAGGTTAAAAAAAAAACAAAAACAAAAATGTCATGGAATATTATTTTAAGCCAACATATCATTTAGATCCCCTTGCCTTGGTAATACCTGCCCAGATTTGACACCCAGCACAGTGGTAGAGTAGCCTCTGCCTTCTGAGTCTGTGGTCTGGAGCCGGGCCAGGGATGAGGCAGGCAGCCTGGTAGTGATTAGCAGACAGACGGACCGGGCTCATGCCTGTGTTTCCCTTTCAGTCGTGGGGTTTCCGCCAGTATCTGCTCATCTCTGGCCCACCACAACACCTCCTAATATCTTTGGCCCACTGTCTCTCTCTCTCTCTCTCTCTCATATATACACACACACACACACAGCAATATAAGTACAAGAAAGTAGCCAGATGTTTCGGCCCCACTTCCTGTCTGTAATTACAATGTTAACAATGAGCTCTTTGGACCGAACCAGCAGGACGTTGTGGAGAGAAAGAAAGAACATGTGGGGTAAGAGAGCCGGGAAGGGGGGATTTTGGGGCAAGGGGAGCCATACATGCCTTTTTGTGTGTGTGTGTGTGTGTGTGTGTGTGTGTGTGTGTGTGTGTGTGTGTGTGTGTGTGTGTGTGTGTGTGTGTGTGTGTGTGTGTGTGTGTGTGTGTGTGTGTGTGTGTGTGTGTGTGTGTGTGTGTGTGTGTGTGTGTGTGTGTGTGTGTGTGTGTGTGTGTGTGTGTGTGAACTCTGTCATGTATCGTGCCGCAGCAGTGTTTCAGTGGTTATATCAGTGGAAAATTACTCATGGTTGTTTTTCTGTGATGGTTCCAGCTCCTCTTTCTTTCTCTCCTGGTGTCGCTGGTGAAAAGTATGGCGTAATGCACTACAAAAAGAATAAACCCTTGACCAGCACTTGAGTTTCCAGCATTTGGGTAATTCATCTATATTAGATGTGTACATCACAAAATGTTTTGTTGGTGAAGCCCATTTGTGGTTTACCAAACATTTTTAGAGTAGAGTAATCTCCCCTCTGCGTCTCCTCCAATCCCCCCACTTGACTGTCTGCTACTGACTTCTTTTCCATTCTTCCTCTTGGCAGTAGCTAGCAATCACATTCCACAGCTAGGCACTGGAGATTTCTCAAATTCTTCCCAGTGTCACTGGAGAAATGTGCCCAAATCCACACTATGGCGCATTGAAAAGTCATATAGGCTCATAGCTCTGACAGACACTGAGAAATAGGATGCATAGTTAATAGTAGCCATGGTTGCTCTGTTGTTTTTGAAAGAAAGCTAGTGAACAGATCAGCACATTGTCACTCACCCCAATGATATCGTGCTGATATCTGGCAATGATGATGAAGACTTCAACAGATGACAAGTCTGATGACTTCAGATTAAATGCAGCTTTATTCAATATTGAACAAGGGAGATAACCATTTGTGCACACACAAGATGCATGAAAAACATTTTTCCGAGTGAAAACGTCACCATTCACGTCACTTCCTGTGGGAATCAGAGGTGGGAAACTCGGGCAGAATTTAGCTAACCGAGTTTCCCAGTTGGTGACGCGTTGTTGACAACTGATGTTTGATGTTGGCGACTTTGGTTCACTGAACATATTTCAATGACAAATGTTTATTGTGGACAAATGCCTCTGCCAAGAAACATACACAGACATAACATGTTTAAAATTATTCATATTCATAAATAGGCCGATGTATAAAAAAAAAACACATTATCCGTGTCTTTTCCCGTTGGTTGTCCTGCAGATAACATAAACAAACACCTGGCGATGTGCTGTTTGGATGCTCGCATAAGAAAACAGCAGAGAATCTTCATGTTTTCACCCACCTGATGCTCTAGGCTACAGCCAACCGTTGGTGGCAGTAATGCAAAAAGTTGTTATGCCAAACGCCAATATAACAGAAGAAGAAGAGCACGCATCCCGACCATGTGAACGCTGCCAGTCAGAAAAACAACATAACCACGGGGGCGGTCCCTGTTATTCCGAGGTGGCCTGAACGCGCCACCAGAGTGTTTCTCAGAACATCAGAATGACTGCTTCTTTGTATTGTCCCAGGATGTCTCCAGTTATGTACAGTCTATGGATGTCTCCCATACAGATCAAACCGATGAGAATAATTACCAGACACTGTTCAAAATGGGCAGAAACATCAAAATGAGGCAGAGAAATTGCACTTTTCTCTTCTGTTTCTCTCATGCATGATTGTTGGCTAGATGATACATGATAATGATGATGATGGCAGTGACAATTTTTGTTATGAAGTGAGCCCTCTTAGAGCAAAAGGCACTTTATATTGGACTGGTCGTCCATTTTCCACTGGAGAGGACTATTTAGTTAAGGAGCCTTGGCCAGATGTGTGGGCAGATTGAGATCATCGAGGTCAGCATGTAGGCCGATAGCAGGACTGAGTGGAAAAGACGGAGTGTCTGAAGTCACAAGGACACAAGTCTTACATAACCTGAAACCAAACCAAAAAGTAATAACAAGTTTCATCAATCTTAAACGGAGGGTTTTATGTTTTTCTTTTCACAGCAGCTCTTAAGAATAATCGAAAACATATTTATTAATGTGTTATTTGCTTTGCAATATTTTGAATCTCCCTTTTTAAAATTAAGGTTTGGAATTGTTAACAATTATTTAAACTCAATTATTTTCACCCATGTTTCTTAGACTTTATATTTAGTGTTCATTGGCTGTGTTTTGTGTTTTGACTTCTTTGTTTGCACTTCAGAGTTCACAGTTTTGCCAGCTCTCTGATATCTTTTATACTGAAGTTAGAGTTGAAGCTCATTTTTCCACTATAAAAGGAAAATTCTGTTTTTGGACATAGTAGTGTAAACCGTGCCTAAATTTAAGGCCTCTGGGTGGGTGTTTCCCATGGCATCTACTGACATTTTAGAGCCAGTGTTGTTAGGAAATTAGCTGTCCATCTTTTATTAACAGACTGTGTATATGCACTAACAATTAAAAGAATTTAAATTATTCAAAAGATGTCATTGTACATTATGTTGACTGTTTTGTGACTTTCACAACAAAATGGTACGTCACTGATATTAAAAAAGAAACAAATATATTTGGGACATGGTTCATTTCTTTTCAGAACCTCAGTATTGATAGGAGCCAGATGCCGTCGCCTCTGTGGTGTCCCTGTGCTCCTGTAGGAATGTCACGGGTACTGGGACGCATTAAACAGGCTTCCTGTTGTGGAGGTTTGTGAAGTTCTGCAGCACGGGGTTGTGCTAGCATGTTAGTTCATAGCTTCCTCTTATAGAACTGCATTTTAAAACCATGCACAAAACCTAAGAACTAAAATCTCAACCAGCAGCACAACAGTGCATTTTCACGGAGCACAACACCAGGGGAAAAGCAACCACCATAGCATCATATTGAGTCAAGTTCTTGTGAAACATGAAAGACCATACAATCATGATGACTGTCAAGGATTTGTTATTATCCAGAAACCCAGCGATGTGTGGACATAGCAAGAACATTTGAGGATCAACTAACAATGACCTTGACTGTTGAGTGTTTCTCCCTTCAATTGATGAGTCCACAGACATCACAGATGCGGCACAGTTGTGTGATTACATTAGAATGGTGTTCAACGACATGAGTACCAGAGAGAGTATAATGGACATTTTGCCACTGAAAGGACGTACACGGGGAGAGGATATTTTCCAAGCCTTCATGGAGTTAGAGAACAAAGTCCACCTGCCTATTTCTAAACTAGTCTCCATTACCGCTGATGGGGCCCCCACATGGAGGGTCTTGGGTTTTGTTCCCTTGTGTAAACAATAAGATTCTTTCCAGACTTTATCCATTATCATTGCATCATCCACCAACAAGCTTTATGAGGGAAGGTGTTGAACATGAAAGACGTGATGGATGTTGCATGACAATTGGAAATTCCATCCAGGGGAGAAACTTTCAGAGAAGGCTTTCCATGCTAAGGGGGAAGATACTAAAGCGGGACACACGGAGTTGCTGTTGCATACTGACAATGCTAAGCAGAGGCAAATTTCTGGCAAGATTTTGCAAGCTTTTGCCTGAAGTGAAAGAATCTGAAGATGCAGTGTATGCCCAGCTTGATGACGAGCAGTGGCTCATGGACTTGGCATTCCTCACTGAATTGACTGGCATTCTGAATGCTCTGAATTTAGAGTTGCAGGGGAAAAAACAAAACTATAATTGACACGATCAGTGTTGTGAACACTGTAAGCGCAAACTACAGCTACTCTCAATCAAGCTGCAGCGCCAGGACCTGCGCTAATTTCAAAGCACGCATGCAGACCTTAAGGGCAAAGATGCAGTTCAACTCAACAGTGTCGAACAAGTTCAGAGCATTGCCTCAGTTTTCGAAAGACACGATTCACTCCAGCCAGTGGCCTCATGTGTTTCCCATTTGGCACAGATATTGATGTGGATGGCATTGCCTCCAAAGTGGGAACACTATTCCTACTGGACACTACTGCAGTGGAGGAGGAAATTCTTATCCAGAATGACATTCAGATAAAATCCAGGGCATCCGCTGACATAAAGGGTGAATTTTGGCACCTGATCTCAGATAAGGGGTATGTGCCTTTTGCCTGCCATCCCTATTTGGATCAACCCAACTTGTGTGTGTGAATCTGCCTTCTCCCACATGAAAACCATGAAGGACAAGTTCAGATCCACCATGACAGATGACCACCCATCCGCCTGCCTGAGACTTGCCACCAGCTGCTACATCCCTGATTATGAGAAGCTACCATCCTCCTCCCAATGCCAAAGATTCCTATCACTCCCTTCTCTGAAATGGAAAATGTGCTTTATGCAACTCATGATGGGATAGAGACTGGGATTTGGGACTAGTAGATCTTGTGATGTTGAAAAATGTAAAAGTAGATCTGAAGTGTAAAAACTTACACTTGCACCCCTGCACTAGCAGGACATCCTGCCACAGAGCCTTAATGTCCAAACCCAAAAAATATTTTCTGTAGATAGCACTTTGCATTCCCGAGCATACAACAGTTTATTATTTATGAACAGCTTTCCTCAACATAGCCTCACTAAAATTAACCAGAAAAGGGAACAAACCTCAATTAAACAAAGATACCCCAGTATTTCCGCTATGTACATATAGGATTACAAAATGCAAAAATAACCCCTTTGTTATGGTATAAACCATTTAATAAGGCCTTTCGTTGATTGATTTCTACTACCGTAATGTCTGTTCGTACATGCGGCAGCCTTTGAGATGCTCACAAAGAGCTGTCACTCAGTTGGAGTGTACAGTTATAGTCGTTTGTCTGTGTGTACACTGATGCAGTCTGTGGTGCGGTGTGGTTGCAGGCCATAAAGGTAGAGAATGAGTGCATGCTGTGTGTGTGTCGGGGAGTAATTGAGATGAATTGGTTTTAATGGGACTTTATGGCTTGTTTGGAGTTATTCCTGTCTGAGGTCTCCTCTGGCGTCCTGGCTCCTCTGGAGGATGGCTTGGCCCTCCGCCCAGCGCAGAGGCTGTTCTACACTTTCTTGTGCTCTCTCACCCTCTCTCTGTCGTGAGAGAGAGAGCGAGTTATTGTATGGCACGGGGTGAGTGAGTGTTTGTGTTTCCTCCCACCCTGCTTCTCTCCCAGCGCTCTGATTCAACAGGACCTCCGGTTCGCCGAGCACTCACCCCTCTCCGCTAATCGCAGAGTGCCACTTTAAAGGCTTCAGCAAGTAGTCAAGCCTCGTCCCGACTCTCATTTGTCACGGAGATCACATGGTGGTGCATGAGTTAGGACCCTGCGGTGGCCGCGCAATTACAGGGTCGGCGGAAGGGAGTGAAGCCAGCAAACCCAGTGGCAAGGACGACTCCTCGGTGGCGGGACAGAACTAAACTTTCTCTTCCTGTCGCGTTTTGATGGACGGCCTGAGGGAAGAGGAGGCATACTATACGGGAAGGCGTGGTGTCACTTAAGAGTCTAGCATGTGTGTGTGTGTGTGTGTACGCGTGCATACAGTAAAAGCACAGCAAATTTTGTTTTTGTCATCACTGCTTTTTTTAAATTACTCTCAACCAATTTAGTGGTGTAAAAATACAGATCCAACAAATAACTGTTGGCAACTTATTCTGGAAAGACTCGCTTGTTTTGCTAACTTTTAAAAGCACCATTCTGCACCAGTCAAACCGCAGCCCAGTTTAGCTCCCAAGTATGGACTGTTTTTATTCACTTCTCATTCCCATACTCTGTACACTGTAGAATGAATTTAGATGGCTGTATACAGTATACACTGCATAAATATGCCACAGCTTTATTTAATTTTTGGCTGGATCGTGGTCCACAGGGCCCAGGGCCAGGCCTATAAACTCAAAACTCTGTCACTCTGTCCCTCAGTCACTGAGTCGCTCTGTCACTTAGTGATGAAGTTCCCCCATTGGTTGGAGTAAGTGTGATGAAGACAGTGTTGGTGTTTCCCCATTGGCCGTTGCCCTTTCAAACTGTATTGTCACGACACAGGCTTTTACCTCCGCTATCACCCGTCAATCAGCTAATTAACTTCCTCAATACATGGTGGTTTGGTTTTGCCACCCATTTCAACCTTTTAAATGCACAGGCTTAGCAGCACGGGCAAAGTAGGCTACTTACAAATGAGCAGCACAACTCTGTGTGTGTGTGTGTGTGTGTGTGTGTGTGTGTGTGTGTGTGTGTGTGTGTGTGTGTGTGTGTCACAGACACAAACAGCATTGCCACAATGCTATTTCTAAATAAATATAGTGGATGGGGTTTTGATATTTCAATTAGTAAAAATCTGGGAATTAAAACTCCAGGAGAGCAGCAGAGAGGGGTAAATAAATCAAAAGTTTACAAGAATTTGTCAAATTTTAGGATATGTGGCAAACTAAGAAACCATTAGCTTTCATACAAACAGCTTTTGTTTTAGCTTGTCATAATTCACTATGAGCAGAGCCAGTGCAACTGTGCTTGTGTAAAACATAATAGCAATGGAACTGCGGCAGAGCAGATTCAAACTTTCTACATGTTTATGCTTAATGAACAGCTGAATCAACAAATGATGAATGGTTTTATTGCACTTACTTAGGCTCCAGTTAGGAGCGTAGTTGTCTCCAGTGCAGCCTCTCTGATCTGCTGTTCGCTGACTTTGCTCTGTGTGTGTTTGTTTGTGTGTGTATTGGGAGGAGCTCAGCCCTGACACAGAGCAGGGGAGAGGCTGCAGCATGATGGTAAATACTACAGTTTTTTTTTAATTATGTCATTTTTATAATAGTTTAATGATGATGTTTAATGAATAATGATGATAGAAATACTATCGCTCAGCACTACTAAAGATGAACATTCAATATCTATATTTACATTATAAACACCACCGCTGACTATCCCTGTAACAATTTGGCTACACTTCAACATATTGACCATACACGGCCCAGCCATATACTAGGTTTTGACCTAGTCTTGTTACACTATATGTTCCGTATATCTCCTTTTCCCTAAATTTACACTTTAATGCCAAAATACCATTATAGCATCAGCAGCAGGAGGCAACCTGTGAAATATAAATCACTCAATCCTGAGTAAGCAATTTATGAAAAGCAGTGTGTGTATGCATGTGTGCTGTACTTGAACACACTATTTACCAGAGGTGGGACAAAGTCATTGTTATGCAAGTCACAAGTAAGTCTCAAGTCTTTGCCCTCGAGTCCCGAGTCAAGTCGAGTCAAAGATGAGGCAAGTCCCGAGTCGAGTCAAAAGTCAAAGCCAACAAGTCTCAAGTCGAGTCCAAAGTCTTACCATTTTAATTTCGAGTCATTTCAAGTCCTCTTACCACAGAAATACAATTTATACAAATCATGTACAGTACAGGCCAAAAGTTTGAACACACCTTCTCATTCACATGAGTTTTTTTTATTTTCATGACTATTTACATTGTAGATTCTCACTGAAGGCATCAAAACTATGAATGAACACATATGGAATTATGTACTTAACACAAAAGTGTGAAATAACTGAAAACATGTCTTATATTTTAGATTCTTCAAAGTAGTCACCCTTTGCTTTTTTTATTAATAAGGGAAATAATTCCACTAATTAACCCTGACAAAGCACACCTGTGAAGGTAAAACCATTTCAGGTGACTACCTCATGAAGTTCATTGAGAGAACACCAAGGGTTTGCAGAGTTATCAAAAAAAGCAAAGGGTGGCTACTTTGAAGAATCTAAAATATAAGACATGTTTTCAGTTATTTCACACTTTTTTGTTAAGTAGATAATTCCATATGTGTTCATTCATAGTTTTGATGCCTTCAGTGAGAATCTACAATGTAAATAGTCATGAAAATAAAGAAATACATTGAATGAGAAGGTGTGTCCAAACTTTTGGCCTGTACTGTATATCCCAGTGGTGCACTGCCTCACAGACCTAGACTACGTAGCACTCTATGTCCATGTGCTGCCTGCTGTTTGGGCATGATATGAAAAGGGAAGGCTAATGGTGGATCTACTGTGACTGTGTTATGGTACTTTAAAACGGACGTTGACATGATGTTGGCGAGGTTTTCCATCTGAGTTCGCTACACTCATGTACCTCCATATAATCCGGGTTCAAAAATCCCTATTTTTGTAAGCATGAACCAGCAAGGGAGACGTGCGTTTACTGTCTCGTTGATACAGTAAATACGCAGCAGCTAGTAAGTTACGGTACATCGGATAAGGTGCTTAGCATTCGTTCAAATCTTACCTTTCTTTGTGCAACTTCAGGTGTCGAACAAAGTTGGACGTTGTGGCAGCTCCGTCTGTAATCTTCGACCGGCATGTTTTGCAAATTGCAACTCGTTTTTTGTCGACTACCTCGTAATTTTTATAGCCCAGTATCATTTTGCCAACTGGCGCGTTGTTGCGCTTCATTGGTTGTCTTGCAATTTCCCTGCTTAGATGCTGTCGAATCAAAACAACGTGGGACTACAGTGATTGGATGTCGTGCAGGCAGCGCGCGTGCACTCTGCATGCATACAGGTGGTGCACATTTCACATTTTTTTCACAGATGTAGATAAACTGAGAGCGGCGCGGCCGTGTGAACATTTGTTTCCCCAGTTTTCATGGGAAGTAGCAAGTCTTCTCGAGTCAAAAGGCGCAAGTCCAAGTGAAGTCACGAGTCATTGATGTTAAAGTCCAAGTCGAGTTGCAAGTCTTTGTACATTTTGTCGAGTCAAGTCTGAAGTCATCAAATTCATGACTCGAGTCTGACTCGAGTCCAAGTCACATGACTCGAGTCCACACCTCTGCTATATACACATTCATATTTGACTGTGCAGTATACGTCCACATGCCTTTGTGGGGCCCCCATTTGTGTGTGTGTGCGTGCATGCGTGCCATGGGAGAGTGACAGCTCTGACTTTAGCCTCTGAGGTTATGCCAGGTCATTGGCCGCCAGCCTGTCAGTGGTGGGGAGCACTAGGACTGAGAGCATATGCTTCATGAAAGCAGAGTAAATGGATGGAGGAGCAAAGAGAAAAACTGGTGACGGGGATGAGACGAACCACAGCATGGAGGAACGATGGAGTCAGGAAGAACAAAACAGAAGGAGCGCAGATTGAAGTAGTGAGGAAGGAGTGAATGCAGTAGGACAAGCTCTATGTTGCTCATTAGGTTTAGGTGTGTATGGGAATGGCGGTAAACATGACATTTCCCCTGCAGCCAGTGGAATGACTCCGGCATCTAATGACAACCCTGCAGCACAATGAGTAGTAAAGCTGCAGCCACCAGAGCTGCTGCCCAGCCCAACTACCACCAGCCGCTACCAACCAGGATCCCTCGTTTTGACTCGGAGCCCAGGCTGGGGCAGGGAGGAGGATGTCTCAAGCCAGCAACTTACAGAACCGTACATACAGAACCGTAACTGACCTCAAAAATGTCACCAACTAAGGAAAGGGTACAATCTAATGTTACTGTGAATGCCAGCCAACTGGTTAAGTATGGCCCCAAATACTGTATTTTTTTACTTGAGTGAATCTCAAACCGGAGTAGCAAATGCAAGTCTTTTTCAGGATTTTCTTTAGACATAAAGTCAGATGCTGCATGAAACAATTGCAAGTGTCCACTCTCTACTGAACTGGTGTCATGAAGGTGATGCCACAGTGTCCTAGCTGGCACTTAAATCAAGCAAGGCTCCGGGTGTGTATCCTTGTTTTGTCATGTAATTATTGTCTGGGAAAACTTTAGTAGTAAATAACAAGTTGACTAATTTATAGCCTGGCTTCCTTGGAGATTGTTGGCTTTTCTCAGAAGCTAGACAGTGTTAGAAAACATTCAGAATTTACGCTTGACTAGGGTTGCAAAATTCTGGGAATCTACTGGCTCGGGGGGAACAATGTTATGTTGGACACTGACAAAGTGAAATGTCTCATGTTGTGAGTTACATAGCTAGCAAGTTAATGTGAAAAGGTACTTTTGAAATAATTTTGAGCTGACAATGTGGGCTGTGTGCAAACTTGAGGTTTAAAAGGAACAACCTATTAATAAAATAAAGAATGCATGGAAATTGATACATTAAAACAACTCAATTAGCATTCTCAATCAAGCTACATCTCACATGGTAACAGCTAGCTAGCAAAATTTAGCAGGAGTTAAAGTGATGGTTCAGAGTAATTTCACCCTAGGGTGCTTTGCAACACAACCTCGAGCCAAACAACCCCCACCCGCCAGAAGCTTTTTTCACCTAGATCGAACATTGGGCGCGTTTAGCGTTATCAGCTGAATAGCTTAGTGCAGGCGCTAATGGATCCAAGAGTTTTATCTTGTACATGACCCCACTAATAATGCCCGAAATGATACCAAACTTCTACACTAGTACAAATAGGTTATGTACTCATAAAACGATGGATTGGAAAGTTTGTAAGTACACCAGGAGTTTATGTAAATAACACTTGCCTGTTGGCTTCTGCTCTCTGCTGCTACTGTCAATAAGACGAGTGCTTAGGGCCGTCTACAAATTACAACACCGAAAAGAGATACAACACAAATATTTACTAATTTAAAGGAACACACCGACTTATTGGGAATTTAGCTTATTCACTGTAACCCCCAGAGTTAGACAAGTCGATACATACCCTTCTCATCTCCGTGCGTGCTGTAATGCTGTCTGACAGCTCCAGCGACATCAGCCCAGCACAGAACATCAGGTGAATGGTTCCAGTAATCCTACTGCTCCCAATAAGTGACAAAATAACTCCAACATGTTCCTATTTACATGTTGTGATTTATAGAGTCACAGCGTGTACAAAAACAACGTAACATGAGACACAGCCATCTTCTAACTGTAAACAAACCAGGAACTATATTCTTAGGTGGAAGAATATAGTACGTGGGTGGAGTGATATGCTCGCAGCAAGCCTGTCTGAGAATATAGTTCCCAGTTTGTTTACTGTTAGAAGACGGCTGTGTCTCATGTTACGTTGTTTTTTGTACACGCTGGTGACTCTAAAATCACAACATGTAAATAGGAACATGTTGGCGTTATTTTGTCACTTTTGTCACAATTTGGAGCAGTAGGCTAGTTGGAACCAGTTACCTGCAGGATCTGTGCTAGGCTAAGCTAATGCTGGGGGCGTCAGACAGCCTTACAGCACGCACGGAGATGAGAAGGGTATGTATGGACTAGTCTAACTCTGGGGGTTACGGTGAATAAGCTAAATTCCCAATAAGTCGGCGTGTTCCTTTAATGATTAAATAAGACAATGTCTCCAAACTTACCTCAATTATAACTTGTCTCCTGCTAGTTGTACTACAGCACTTACTTTAAAAAAATAAGTTAAATTAGTAAATATTCTGGTTGTATCTCTTTTCGGTGTTTTTTGTAATTTGTAGACGTCCCTAAGCACTCGTCTTAGTGTTATTTACATAAACTTCTGGTGTACTTACAAACTTTCCAATCCATCGTTTTATGAGTACATAACCTATTTGTACTAGTGTAGAAGTTTGGTATCATTTGGGCATTATTAGTGGGGTAATGTACAAGAGACACTCTCGGATCCATTAGCGCCTGCACTAAGCTATTCAGCTGATAGCGCTACTCTACGCTAACTCTCCCAATGTTAGACCCAGGTGAAAAAAGGCTTCTGGGGGGGTTGTTTGGCTCGAGGTCATGGTGCAAAGGACCCTAGGGTGAAATTACTCCGAACCATCACTTTAAATATTAAACTGTGTTCTTATCTTTAGGCTACTATCTGCTAGTTCACTGAAATATTATTTAGACCAAAATTGTTTACTATTTAAAAAGGTATAATTTCTAAATTGAAATTGTGCAAAAAAGCGGGGAAGGGGATGCTCATTGATTGACATGACAGGAGCCACTCAATGATAAACTCATCAGGCCATAACAAAGAGATCCCCCTACCAGCACGTCTTCCTGAGGTTGGATGGAAAGATTCATGACATGTTGATCTGTTCTGTCCTCACTGTAGACATATCATTTCTCCCATTGGATGCATCTAACTGATCATCTTACATTATTCAGTGTACTTTTTGTGGCACCTAGGCTGTCTTAAAAGTAACATATGTGCACCCGTTCGCAATTTTACTGATATGAAAGATGACATTTATGGGTAAATAAGATGATGGATGATTTTTTGGGGGAAAAAGGTTAAACCACACTATGAGAGTGGATTGTTCTGTCTCCTGAAACCTCATCCAGCAACCGGAAGCAACGGAGTTAAAGGCTACAGCCACAATTACTATGTAGAAGTTATTCTCGGTGCGAGTGTATCTTTTTCTTTGTCTTTTGAAACTGTGTGTAATTGAACCCCAGGCAGTGAGTTCAATGATTTGAACAGGTGAGGTGTTTTTCCCGGGTTTCTCCCGTTTTTTAGCCCTATCTCCCGGACCCCTCCCAGTGAGTTATTTCTCCCGGGGAACTCCCGTCATTTGCATGATCCAAACTCCTTTATAAATAATCAGACCAATATGTTTGTTTAATGTTGACCAGTTGCCAGATCTTGTATGAAACGCATCCTATTCACACAATCCACACACCATATACAATTTTCAACCCGTTTGTCACCTCAACCTGGCAACCTGTAACCCAGTTGCGCAGTTGATCTCTGCGCAAGCTTCGTGGAAAGTTCAGACCCGAAAGCGAGCAGATGAAAATGGTAGGTGAAGGTGGTGTTCCCACAAAGAAATCGAAATATAGCTGTAACTTTCAACATGTTGGGCGCAACAATTTACATGCATCTTAGTCATATCGACAACCTCCATGCTTTTTGTAAGGTGTGTCGCATTGATTTTAATGTAGCGCACGGCGAGGAAAATGACATCACCCAGCACATTAAAACACAGCGGCACCATCGCGCAGAAGAGGCACATAAGGGCACACGGGCGATTTCATCCTTCATCATGAAAGAACAGACAGAGGCAGAAAACGTGAAGCTAGCTGAACTCAAGATGGCAATGTTGGTAGCACAGACTTACAGTACACTTAACAGTAAACAACGCCCCCCCCACAATGGATTAGCAGTCCATCACCTTAACCACTCTGCCACCTCTTCTGACTTTTTATTACGTAGGCTATAACTTGACTTTTTTAATCACTTTTATGACATACAATATTATTGATTGTTTTATAATTTTTTTCAACATAGTATACTATGACTTTTGTGACATTCTATACTATGACTCTTTCGGCATATAACATTTTTATCACTTTTTTGACATACTATATTATAGCGTTTTTATCACTTATTTCGACACATGACTTTTGTGACATACTAAACTATGACTTTTTTCGACATATACGGTGAATTTTATTTACATACTATATTCAACATATTATACTATGATCTGTTTCGACGTATTATGACTTTTTTATCACTTTTTTTGATATACTATATTATTGCTTCTTTACACTTTTTTCGACATACTATACTATGACTTTTCCGACATACTATATTAGGATCTTTTTATCACTTTATTCAACATAAGCCCAGGCAGGTTGCAATCTGACGACGGAAGCCATTACATTTGCCTTTTGAATATACTGTTAATTCCATTAACGTGGAGAGACAAACGTGTTCTCAAAAAATATGTATTGAGATGAAAACCTATATCTATGGTGCCCAGAGAAATTAATCCTAATGACTTTGGTGATGAGTTTGACATTTAAGTAAAGTGTCTTGAAAACTGATTGATGGACTGCCATGACATTTGGCACAAAATGTATGTTGCCTAAAGGATTAATCCTAATAATTTAAGTGATCTCTGACTTATCACCTGGCGCCATCACCCCATGCCACATTGCTGTCCCAGACACTGTCTGTCCCAGACACTTCTGCATTTCGAATAGCCTACTGAACTAGTGCCAGCTAGTGAGCACTTCGGCAGAGATGTCACTTTTGTTAAAGTAGGAGGGTTGTGGGTCAAGGTAGGGCTGGGCGATATGGACCAAAAGTCATATGCCAATATATTTAGGCTGAATATCGATATACGATATATATCCCGATATTTTTTCCACAAAGTGAGAGCAAATGTTCAGTCAAAGTCAAAGGCAGATATGACATGTCACAAGTAGTTTTATTGAAACCGGCTATTTCAGTGAACAGTTGCAAAATCAAATGAATAAATAATAAACAGGTTTCTTCACCTGGTTCATTATTAAATGCTCAGCTGTTCAAATAACAATTAAATGTAAACAAATACTGTATAACGACAGGAGTACCTTTTCTTTTTTTTTTTTTTTTTTTAAATCAAAGCTCCATAAGGTGCACATTTAAATAAATAAAAATATCTTAAATAAAAATAGCCTATAAAATAAAATAGGCCAATCTTTTTCTTAAATAAATATGAGAAAAATACACTATCAAAATGTTTTTAGTTTGACAACTATAAATGGCTTATTAAAATCAAATTACAGATTTCCTTCTCTTTTCTTACAGATCCACAGATGGAAATAACGAACATTACAAAAGAATAAAATATGACAAACCCTAGTGAGGGCAGCATTTATATAGAAAGACAGAACAAAATAAAGTGCTCAGTTTAAGATTTTTTTTTTTTTTAAACATCAACTTGAGAATAACCTTTTCCTTTTTGTTAACTCAATTTCTTATCTGAACAGTCTCAACCAGTTTGACAAGAAACAGACTATCAACTCAATAAACATTTTCCCCCTCTTTTTTTACTATGATAAACAGTAATGCTGTCTTGAGGTAGACATTAGAAGACAGACAAGCGTGTCCTCCTTTGTTTAAAGATTTTGTGCGAGAAACACCAGCCTGCCGACGGCATCCGGCTTCAGAGATGCTCTGTGGCAGGTTGATATTGCCACTGCAGCTGAAAACCCTTTCGGAGGGTGAACTGGTAGCTGGTACCAAGAGATACTTTTTTGCCAGGTGGCTCAGAGCTGGAAAGACAACTTCATGATCCTTCCACCACTTGAGGGGATCAGTGTCGCTCTCCACACTTGCTGACTTCAAGTAACTTGATAGTTCATTTTCAATAGCCCCTCTCTTGGTTGGTGCAGTGGTGGTGGCTGTGCGCTGCTTGAAGAAGCTTGCCAGTGTCTTAGCTGTTGGTGCTACTGCTGCTTCTCCATCTGCAGGCTCAGGCACAGTGGGCACATGTAGGTAAGGCGGTTGACAGCTGCTCTGATCAGCCAGTAGCGTCTCCACCTCCAAGACAACTCTGTGCTTCAATGCATCGACTTTTTCACTTGGGATGTAGGTGGCCCTGAACCGTGGATCCACAAATGAAGCCATCTCTAATAGGTCAGTAGCGGCTGGGTCAGAATACTTGCTGTTGAGGTACTCAACAATGCTGGTCTTGATCGATTTGCAAAGCTCGCTATCACCCTCTTCACATGCCAGGAGACTTTCGTTAAAAAGGTGCAGCACAGGTTTCACATATGATAGTGACGTACTCCTCACCTGACAAAGCATCGGTAAAGTCCTGGAGAGGTTTCAGGACCTTTTGGACTGCTTCTAGGACCTCTAAGTCCTGCCAGGTAGGGACAAGGTGCCTGGTCTTTTTTGTCATTAGACAGGACTTTGGCCAGTGCTCCTTCCTGCTCCAGGACTCTCTCTATCATCTGCTGCCTTGATCCCCAGCGTGTGGCAGACTCGGTTATGAGTTGGTGACTTGGCAGACCCAGCTGAATCTGGACTTCAGCAAGATGTCTCCTTTTCTTCCAGCTGTACGAAAAACAGCTTACAATTCTCTTGCACAGAGAAATGGCCCGGGTGACGCACTTGTCATTCATGCCATGTCCTGTCCGAATCATAAAAAAAACTATTAAAACAATGTGTTAATGTGAGAAATTTGACTCTGGTTTCAATTTAACACACTCATACAACTAAGTGCTTTCCAAAATCAAGCTTTAGAAATATTCTACATTGATATTATTTTCTCATTTATTTTTTTAATCAACACAATTTACTCATGTTTCATTCTTGTTGTTGTTCTTAGTATTTATGCTATTTTTTAATGCTACTTCATATTTCTACTCCACAATGTTTAGGCCTACGTGTCAACATTAGTTTCTAGTTACTTTGCAGTTTGCTCTTTCAATCCAGAGAAAAAACTATACTCTAGTTAATAGCTAAATTTGTTACCTTGATCATATCAACAGGCTAACCAACATTTTAAAGTCATAATTACCTCACCTTTACCAGCTGTAACATTAAAGTGGTAAACACATCAATACATCACTAATTCTGATCCAATAACCTAATAAATATGGTTCTGAAATATAGCATTCTGTATTGTAAGTGATTTTACTTTTAGTACTATAAGTTTTGTGTTTTATTAATCTATTTAACCTCTATTTAACAATACATTTTTCAACGGAGACCTGGTCAAGACAGCAGCATAAAACACAAAATTGCAGACCGACACAAAGGAAAATAAGGAAAAACTAACATTTTAATATGTTTTTGTTTCAAGTAAAATATCTGAATACTCCTTACAACGCTGCACTCACCAATAGCCAAGTGTAGTCTGTGACCGAAGCACTGCATCCTCAGCCACTCGTTCAGCTCAACCGCTTTGACGATGTTGCTCCCGTTGTCGGTTGTTATAGCAACCAGATGCTTTTCTCGGAGTTTCCAGCTTGCAATTGCGTCCTGCAGGGCCTCGGCTATATGCTCACCGGTGTGATCCTGGGGGAAATAACTTGTTTGGAGACACGCTGTTTTCATCTCCCAGTCTTGAATGAAGTGAACTGTCACGCTCATGTAAGGCTCACACGTCCTGCTCGACCACATATCGCTGGTCAATGCAAAATGGGTCACGTTAGCGAGCCTTTCAGCAAGGTCCTGCCTGACTTCAGTGTACATTTGTGGCAGTGCTTCTCGTGCAAAGTAGTTGTGACTGGGAAGCTCATATCTCGGGTCCATAGTTTTCAGTAGCTTTTTGAACCCGACTTGTTCCACAGTTGCAACAGGGACCATATCTTTAGCAATGTGATAGGACACCGCTTTAGTTATAGTACACCACTTGTCACTTTTCTTTTCATAAGGCACACTGCGGGAAAATGAAGTTTGCAGTAAGCTTTGTTTCGGGGCTGGAGCTTTTTTGGGTTGTCGATGGCTTGCGACTGGGGCTTCTGCAGAGCGAAGTTTCACACACTCTTTGTATTGCAGTTTGTGCCGCTGTTTTAGGTGGTGAAAAAGATTTGTAGTGCTTCCACCCCTGGCTGTAACTTGTTTATGGCACTGCTTACATATAACGTGATTTTGTTGCTCATCTGATACTTTGAATCCGAACCACCTCCAAATTACTGAGCCACTGCTTTTTCTTTTACTAACCAATTCCTCCTTCGCACGCTCCGCAGACGATGTGGTCTAATTCCATTTCACATTTAAAAATATATCGATATATTTTTTATATTGATATATCGCCCAGCCCTAGGTCAAGTCTATAAACTGGGTTATGAGTTTTCCCCAGGCCTCAGAGTCTGAAATTCTATTCCATGATATTGTAAAAACAGTGGCATGCTTCTTTTGTGTCAAAAGCAACTGAAGAATGCACTCCCAATGCAGCGAGTACTATGATGGGTCTCCCCGCAGGGAGATGACCAACAGGGATATCTGGGTGATGGCTGGTGTCACGGTCTAAATTGGAAGTTATGGTAACAGTCTTTGTGTGTAAGATGAGGACTGAGTTCAGCATCAAGGCGGGGTAAAGGATTGGAGAGCACCGCACCTGTATGAGTCATCGCGCTAAGGCGAACCTAACAGCAACATGTCATATCAAGACATCGCCCCACTCTCAACCCCTTGCTTGATTCCTCCTCACTGTGCCGGTTGCCGACTGTTGTTATTGTCTTCCAGTGTTATTATTAACTTCCACATTCCTGAAGATAGTGTCATATAATCAGTGATTTTTGCACACTGAACTCACTCACCTCAACTGGTTAAAGATGGCTAAATGTGTAGCCTCTGTAAACTGACATTGAATTTAGCTATTCTACATTAATGTTAAATGAAACGCTTACAAGAATCTTTGCATACCAGCTTCTAAATACAAAATCTTCCAATTTGCCCCACCAGATAGAGGCATTGTTGGCTTTGCATCAAGTATTGGTGAACTAGTGTGACACAGTGCTGACTCATTTAGCCCCCAATACTAGTATGTGATAGTGGAACAGTTTGCCACAGTTATTTAGTGCTTCACAGCCAAACCCAGGACCTCAGCAATGTAAACATTTACCTGTTTAGCATCAGCGTGAAGCCCCAGAATGCCCCTGTGTTTAATACTTTGTGGTCCTGTTGAAGGGAAAAAATGTCAGGCCCAATTATCTGTGCCATATGGACATGTGAGGCTTATTTTCAGTCAGTTATTTAGTTATGATGGCTTTTTGGCTTGGTTTGTGGCTTTGAGGGAAGGGAAAGGTATCTGATATTTACCATGCTGTGTTTCTAATGAAGAGTGTGTGGTTTAGTGCCATTGTTTCAGTGGGAAACCAAAACATATCTCCAAACATGGACCAGGGATTCCACCCACACATATAAGTCTCTACACCTTCATTTCAAATCCTATTGAAAGTTTTAAATTCACAATATAATGTAGAAAAACACATGTACTTGGCTACTGGTAAGGATTCTGAGTTGGTTTTCAGAGGTGTTTACCCAATTTATTGCTGGAAACAAATTACACTACAACTACTAAATGCAACTACTGGGCAGAGGAAAGGTTAGCTGAAGTTGCATAGAACAGACATAGCTTTGGTCTGGACCAGTGGCAAGTGGATTAGATTATAGTATAGTATTGGTTTTATGCTGTGGTAGATAACGGGTGGAGCAGAGGCATCCTTCTGCAGTAATGTCGGGTTACAGAAAACCCAAATGTAAATGCCTTAGAGGCTGAGACCTCTAATGTGCATGATTGTCCTGTTGGCCCTGTATACCAGCCTAAATCAGCCCTCCAGCGCATACTCTCGTGTCGATATCCATTTTATACATGCACACAAAGTGACACAGCCAGACACACATGCAGCATAAGGGTTGCAAGCAGATATAGCATACCACAGCAGGCAGTATGAACCACTCTGACTTGGTTACCCTAGTCTCCCAGACGACATACAGCCTCAACATGGCACCTTCTGTAGTTAATGTCTCACCTCTGCAGTGTCACTCACAATGTGTGTGTGCATTCAGAATGCACACAAACTCATACAGACCTTTCATGTCTAAGCGTACACTTAAGAGCAAGATGTGATGACCTTGTTGGAGTGCAGAGTAAAACTGGGGCAACCGGTCACTGGTTCCTGTTAGAGATGCACAATTACAACTTTCTAGGCCGATTCCGATTCTTTGAGTTAGGCCAGCCGATACCTATTTTAGCCGATTCCGATTTTCAACTTTACAGCACACATAAATATTTATTTTCTATCTTTTCTTTAATAGAACATTTTTTGAATAGATAATCAATCACTATAAAATAGAACTATATAAATTACTCCTGGTGTGGGAAATTCACACACATCTAAAATGCAATGTTAGAACCATTTCCTTCTTTTCACATCCAATATCCAACTTTAATATAATACGTATAGCCTTGCAGTATAAAGATATTTTTCAAAACACACACGCAGGCCTGTTTGAACGTCAACAGTAACGTTACCTGAAAACCTAAATTACACACAATAAACATTTTACACACAGTTTATCAACAAACGAAACGCTGGGGGAAGATTACTACGTTTTTAATGTAGGTTTTGAGCGGTGTGCATCCCCACTAACCTTGAAAGCGTTTTAAACCGTAACATTAATGCAGCGTGTCGGGGGAATACAGCGTTTCTCTTTCCCGCGGTTTTCATGTTCCACTTATTCAGCCTCAGAGGGGAGAGAGAGAGAGCGGCTGAGATCAGTAGAGCAGACAGCTCTGCAGAGCCGTGTATAATTACGACTTTATAACATTTCATAAACATCTGATTGAGCGGCGGTGCGCTGATCTTGCGGCATGTTAATCATGCGGCGCCCGAGAGCTTTTGACCGGCATAAAATCTGCATATGTCAGACTGACCGGCCGGTCGCCGGTCATGGCCGAGCACTTGAAAATCGGCCAATTCCGGTCACTGGCCAGTCAGTCGGTGCATCTCTAGTTCCTGTATGAATATTCTTAAAAAAAACAAAAAAAAACTTGATTTACTTACTTTACTTGATTTGAGTGAAATTTGGTTCTGTTCACCCATTCAGCTAAGCCGTGAAGGCACTACTAACAATGTTATGTTTGAACTCTGATTTGCTTGATTTGACCAATTTGCCCTGTTTTAATTTTGCAGATAATGCCAACCACATCATTTACAGGCACTGCTGCTTTCAAACCATGAAAGAGTGGAACGCTGAACCTCCTGTAATCGTCTTTGTTTTGTTTTTTTTCTTCAGTCAGTGGTGAAAACTGGACGTTTGCTCATCAGTCATGAGGCACCAATAACCGGAGGCTTTGCTGCTGAAATCAGCTCAACAGTACAGGTGAGTCTGTGTATCAGAACATACTGTGTTTCATGAGAGTTTAATAGAGTCTGCCGTTTCCGATTTCATTTTTTCTAACCACCTTACAGCACACACAAATATGTATTTTCTATCTTTTCTTTAATTGAAAATTTTACATTTTGCACAGAGCATAGAACATTTTTTGAATAGATAATCGAATGCTATAAAATAGAACTAAATAAATGACTCCTGGTGTGGGAAATTCACACACATCTAAAGTGCAATGTTAGAACCATTTCCCTCTTTTCACATCCAATATCCAACTAACAAAATGTGATATATTTAGCAAACTGTAATTTTGCTAAATATGTATGAAAACAGGGAAAACGAGTAATGGCAATAAAATAATGTATACATAACAAATAAACGAGAGCGTGTCAGCTGCGTGGCATGTCCGTTTATATTTCGGCTTTGAGAATGGGATGGCTGGGACTAATTGAGTTTAACAGCAGTGTGGATGGTAAAGGTTTCAACTCGTACCACACCTCTTTGTTTATTTGTGTGGCCCTCCCAGGATTAAAATCAAGGGACAAAAAGAGAAACTGGTTGTCAGTAAAGCCTGTGTACTCCAGGCAATGTTGCCTGGGAGTGCTTTAGTGTATTATTTCCAGAAAGAGTGGCTTCAGCTACTACCTATCCACCTTCCTGAAAGATCTATTAATGGATGTTTCTCTTTTAAATAAAGACAAAGGGAAGTTAAGTAGGTCTTGGCAAGTTTCCTTTATTAAGCTTTTGCTTCTGTCCTAGTGATTTTAATTTGTCATTGGCAGGCCCTTTCCTGAGTGTAGGACTGAACAGAGTAGGGCAGAATGAGATGTGGCTAAAGACAATGCTTTCATGGACCTCAGGGATACACAGAGAGAAATGGTGACTCACCCTCCTTCCCTTAACTCACCAAACCACAACAGTCTTGACTATAGTCGATTCAGGTTCCAAAAAGTACAAACTCTGGCTGATCATTTGGATTTAAAAAAAAGTTATACTTTTTCCAGTGGTTGTCAAAGACACAATGGAATGCTGTACAATTGTGACCACTGTGTTTTACAAGAACTCTCTGCTTGGAACAATTAGAAAAAAAAAGTGCAGATGACTGTTAGCCATTTCTTAACTTAATGTGACTGCTAGGTGTTGTGAAAACTTCTGAACTAAAATGGCATTTTACCTGTTGAGTTAAATGTAAATTTTACTCTTTCCAAGTTTTCTGACATACTGAATGTCTGCAATAAAAATAATGTCATGTTCAAAATAGCCTTAAAGGTGCATCTGATTTTAAAACGAGACTGAAAATCTAACTGCACTAGCAGCCTGATGGGGGCTCAACACACACCAGAACAAAAGTATTGAATGGGTGAGGAATGGAAAGACAACTTTATTAGTCCTAATGTTTTATGAAACCAAACTTCTTTTTGATCCTATTAGCATTATAGAGCTGGGCGATTTGTTTCCCTAAAAAAATCTGTGATTGTTTTATAAAAAACTCGATTTACGATTCAATTCGATTTTCCCCCCCTTCCATTTAAAACAAAATAACTGCAAACTGTAAATATATTTTAAAAATATATATTTATTGTATTTAATTAAAGTGCATCAACATAAACAAAATTACAAAGGCAAACCCTTTCTCTAAGTGAAAAGTCACTGTGCAGTGTGCAACAAAGATTGTTAAACATCCAAATTATTTATACTGTATTTGGATTAAAAAAAATTTAAAATATCGATTTTTTTGAAAATATGAATCGATTTGACCTACCAACTTGATTTTTTTCCCAGCCCTATTAGCATATTAGCATTTTTTTTAGCAATAGACATTCTATGTATTTGCATTCATAAATTCCCTCTTTATATAGTAGCTTTCATTCCCGCTTAGACTTTACATTGCCCTCACACAAAACAATGCATGTTTGTAATCCAATGTTATGGTTTGTAATTTTATTAATTAACATTAACTTCACTGATAATAGTGCCGCCCAAGACAATTGTAATTGGTTTAAAGAAATGCAAACAACCCAGACCATTCCGCAGCGCTGTGGAGTAAGGTCTGGCAATGCGAGAGTAAGCTACTGTCAACAAACACATTAAAAGCCTAGTGAAACAGGGAAGGCTTCAATCATTTTTAACTTGAACATTTTGAAGGAAGTGCTGAGTTTTATTCATGGTAGCTTAACGTTGTTTGGGGGTAAAAATCAACATACTATAAGTGGTGAGTGTTCATCTAATCTCATTGTCACTTTCATCAATACATGAAAGGAAAACAAGGTGCCTTGTGGTGTTATTTTGGGTCAGTGGTAGGGAAAGTGTTTGTCCTTGTCAGTGTTCATAAGAAATGTTCACTATTTCATAAATACTTAGGGCAAAAGCTCATTCACTGCAAAAATGGTGACTCACCCTCCTTCTGGTGTAGTTACAAACTTTCTAATGCCTCGTTTTAAGTACAGAAACTATTTGTACTAGTGTAGAAGTTCGGTATCATTCCGGGCATTATTAGTGGGGTAACTTAAGAGATACAAACGTGGATCCATTGGCGCCTGCACTAAGCTAACCAGCTAATAATGCTAACTCGACCAACGTTATAACAAGGGAAAAAAGCTTAAGGGGGGTTGTTTGGCTCGAGGTCAAGGTGCAAAGCAGCCTAGGGTGAAATTACTCCCAACCATCACTTTAATAATCATTTAAATTCCCCCCTTTTTTGTGCTGATCCGAAAATTGACTGGGATCCGAACCGTGAGTTTTGTGATCGTTGCACCCCTATTTGAGAGGGATGGGAAGTTGTATTGCAAGCTATTATCTCATTGTTTCATTATTAAAATGTGTGGTATAGTTACATAAGAAATTAATTGCTCCAAATATAGGCAGTTTAAAACATGGCTACTGTATTCTCAATTTTGGTAACCAAAAGCTGATGCCTGATTGCTAAGCCGGCAACCACTTAAAAAAATTAGCGTTGAGCCCTGATGACAATTCATTCTGATGTTAGGCAATATTAAGGTTATTTTGTAGTGAAGTATTTTTGGAAGTTGCAAATTCATTCAGAATCTTCTTACATAAATCTTTAAAAAAACATTTTTTACATGCAAGTGGTTCCAGGAAAGGGGCCGCATGTGTCCACGACTATGCATGCAACATTGTGGCGGTGCGACAGGTACAAGTCAGGAGGACTCAGTTTCCTTCTTGTCAGTAAACGGTTAATGATCGGGTTAATGAGGGTCGGCTATCAGTTCCAAAAGAAAATCTTAATTAGCATCCCTAGCATCGTCTCTCTATCTCTATCACTGAACTTCCTTGTTATAGGTAGGCAGCGAGAAACCGTTTTGAACAACCAATAACAGACTGCTAGGGCTCAACAGTGGCAATGTCTGAGGGTGTTCGATTTATAGTCCTCGCTCGTCCCTGTTTATTATTTTTGGGAAGGTTTTCATATAGCATCCGTGTTAATCATTTAGCAATTACAAGTAGAAGTTTGGAGGTCCAAAATCTGATTTCTAAAATGTCCAAAAGCACAAGTGAGTTGATTTTAAGTGCTGTATTTTGTTCCACAAGTCAGGTGCACTTAAACTAAAAGCTGTCCAACATTGATCATTCTGGATTTGTATTCCTATTTGGCAATCCATTGAATTCAGTGATACAACCCAAGAACTGTCATTCAGGCGGGAAAGCTCTCACTGTACCATGTGAACTCCACAGGCACATAGAGCAGCAGACTTCTGCTATAGTCTCTCTCTGTTCTTCTCCTCTTGTGTTGTATTTTTACAGGCTGTAAAAGTACCAAAGCACAAACAGCTCCTTATCAAGACTGACATTCCCCTAGACCAGATCTTGTATAAGAAATGAATAACATAGTGTGAAACCTACAAGTCCTGCACTGTCAGATGCCAAACTGCTCCATGGCAGCCAATTGATGGGTTCTTAATGTGGGATTACATGGCTGAGTTTGTGATTCTGTCATTGTCCCAAAAAACAGGTCAGACTGTGCACAACAAAGCAATACGCAAAGAGGGTGCGCTGCAACCTCCCTTTGAGTCAACTCGTATATTCTGGTTTTCGGTGGCTTGAATTGTTTGCAGATCACGTTCATCTGAAAGAGGGTACTTCAGATCTGTTTCTGCAAATCTGTGCACGCATCCAAGTGTGTTCATTTAACTCATCAGGGGGTTTGTCCCATTTGGAGTGTTTTGGCCAACTTATTTCTGCTTTGTCTCCATGGGAAGAGGTCAAAAGCCAATATAGAGACATGAGTCATGGCTTGTTTGGCACTTTGGCCAAATTGCCTTAGCACTGGCCTGCTCTGAGGACCATAAATGAACCATTTTGACTTGTAGCATATAAGTCAGATGTGGCTATAAAAATGAAATTAGGTTGTCAAGATAGTCGTTTTTTTCCAGTCAGTATCCTATATCCCCTCGTCATAGTGTTGGCCAAACATACTTGTGACATGCAGCTGACTGTAAGATAGAAGCCCCTTCTTTCTCTCAGACATATCAAACACTTGAGGACCAGAGCTGTTGCAGTCTGAACACGGGGGGGGGCTTCCCTGCCTGAAGTAATTGTGTTTGAGCACTGACAGCATTCAACCAATAATGAGAGTATTTGTCCTCATCTGTGTTGTTTTCCCCATGCAGGAGGAGTGCTTCCTTAACCTGGAGGCTCCCATCAGTAGGGTCTGTGGTTATGACACCCCCTTCCCCCACATCTTTGAACCCTTCTACATCCCAGACAAGTGGAAGTGCTTTGAGGCAATTAAGAAGATGATCAACTACTGAACCCCCGTCAGGTAAGAAAGCTCTTACAGCTTCCTTTGAAGGAAAGTGGCAAAGAGATATTGTGTAATTTTCGAACACTTAGTGTATATTAAGGCCTGTCATCCATTGCCCTATAATCTGCATTATATATTCCAGTAATGTAGTTATGAAGACATGAAAACTATGACCTGCCATCAGTAACAAGCAACCATCATTAGAGAGAAGATTAAATTGCATTTTGTGTTTTTCCTACACACTCTTTTACTTGGCTGATCTAATATAATCCATCACTAGACATATATCATTTATTCTTATACCGACATAACAGGCTAATACATATTCCAGGGCCCTATTTAGACATAGTATCATGTACATCTGAAATGCAACTCTAGTAACCAAGTGGGAGTGTATTTTCTTTGCCAGCTCACATTGGGTTTTAAATGTGGAAAGATGCAACTACTAAATAGGATAGGGCTGCTGTAAGCAAAAACAATGTCTACACTAAATCACACAAGTTTTAACTGCCATTAATGACGTACTTAGGTCTATCTTAGTTGCAAACATTAATATTATTTTGACACGGATATTTAAACCTACATTTCACATCTTCAAACAATATCCATTTAACATACCGTCTTCCTTCTGTATAGCCCAATTAGCTTGAAATAAAATAAAATTAAATTGTTTAAAAAATACCTTGCTCCGGTGTGACTGGAGTGTTGAGTGGGGATGGGTCAAGCTGAGGATCTAGAGCTGAAACAATTAGCTGACTAAGTGAGTAGTCCATCAAGAGGGAATTAATTGTCAACCTGTAGGCTTTCTGTGTCTTGTATGATAGTAAACCATTGGTCAAAAAGCTGTTTAATAGTTCAACTTGGGTTTTGGAAAATTATGATGGCCATTTTTCACTTTTTTTTTTACTCTATAGACCAAATGATTAATCGATTTATTAAGAAAATAACAGTTCTCCTCAGAAGTTTAATATTGAGAAAAAAGTATAAATAGCGCATAGGTACAACATAAATGATGGTAGCACCCAATAGTAATTTCATTCCGTTATGATCCTTTCTTTATATACATTATAAAATGAGACAAGACTTGATACAACTTCACATAATAATTATTCGTCATTGCAATTCAAGATTTAGGTCTGTCAATAATGTTAACCAATAATCAAAACCAGGCCTTGTCTGACTCTTCCAATGGCAGAGAACTATCCTTGACGCACCAATAAAACCTGCCATTGCAAGTCCAAATGTTTGTTTGGATACACCTGGTGGTAGGAGAGACCTGTCTCCTAATAAGCACAACTGGGGACATTCTGGCAGCCAATGTGAAGCTGGAGTGGTTTAAGGATACTCAAGCATCTGTTTTGGGTGTATTCCCACCTGTATTTAGAGCTGCCAACTTGTAATCAGACCACCCAAGACTGATTGTAGTGCCAAGTGTTAACAGGGCCTACATGTCATGGATATGCCCAATTTAATTGTGGAATGTCATACTGCTATCTCTTACTGTAGGTATGGTATTGTCTTCCAGTGGTTGCAGAAGGTTTTCATAACCTTTTGAGATGGGACAGTCAGTCTGCAAGATACTTTTGTAATCCCTTTTTAATTGTCTGTGTCATTGAGTTATAGCCATTAAAATGTTGGCCTTGATTAATAAGGTGGAAGGAGCCATTAATACAATGTTTAATTGAATACAACACGTCACCTCTCATCTTCATTGCTCACCCTCTCCAAGCAGCTCTACTTTTCCTCCTCATCTGCCATCCACTGTGGACCGCCAAGTTACTTCCTTTAACTTATTGAACCTCTCTCTTCTTCTAGGGGCCAAGTTCTGGTAGCCCTGGACTCCATCACCTCTCCTTTTCCTCTTCATTCATCCAATCAGTGGAGAGGGGCCAGGAAAAGACACTTTGTTAATCATCCAATCAGGAAACAGTATCCAGATAGGCTCCATGTCCCCCTGTGTCTTCCAGCTAAAAGACTGTTACAGCTCCTCTGCATAGGGAACATCATTCTGTTGCAAGGGAAAAAAATGACTTGACCCACTTCATTTGGTGAAACTCTTCAACATAATGCACATCATTTGATTTTCTCTTAAACAAGAGTTGGATACTGTGGGAGGAAAGTGTATTTGATTGAATTTGTGACTGTCTGCCTCTCTGTGCTGTTACCTTTGGTTGACTGTGTCCAGCTCTGCTCTAATCTTTATTTAGTTTGACATTAATTGAACCCTATTGTACTAATGTAGTGGATCTGTGGTTTTTAATGAAAATAAAGTATTAAGTATTGGTGAAAACATTTGGTTTGATGATTTACATTGCTTTGAATATGGTGGGATATTACAGTGTATACCAAAGTCAACAAGTTAGCTGTCCTACAGGGTTGCCACTGGTCATGGGATTAAGGGAAATATATACCAGAATGGCAAAGTCTGCAAATTTAATAAATCTTGGGAATTTGTTTTACTGCATTAGATTTTAAAGGGCATTATGCAGTTTTGGCAATTTCTTCACTGTTTTCTGGCTTTTTGCTGGCAGGTTTTTCTATAGAGCTCCCCCTACAGCTTCAGAATAGATATTTGGCAGCTCCTATGTTTACTTGATTTCCTGAGACCTGATTTCACGCGATACTTCCTGACGCTGAGGCCGGCCGAAAGTTGCAAGGGTGGTTTTTCAGCTCACAGACGCTAGGGGGGAGCGAGACGACCACCATTCAACTCGAAAAAAGTCATATAACCATTCAAAGCTGTTAAGTTAAGGTAAATTAAGCTAATAAAACTGCGTAGTTCTCTTTTAAATGTTAAGGCAAAACTGAAGAAGTAACATTATTCAGTTGAAGTAGCACTTTGGTTTAAATATGTAGAATTGTAAAACTAAGGAAACGTTAAATCATGGCCACTGTGCGAACTTTTGTTGTGCTGTAAAGCTTGAAGACTTTTCCATTTTATCAGTGCTTCCATGAGAAAATAGTCTTTCCTTGTTGAACTTCTTGTCCATCTTACCATCTAAAAGTTGTATATGGAGTTGTGGAATCAACCAGGGTCATTGTTGGAACCCTGTGTCCTTCCACTGCACGTTGGCGAGATTGTGAGTCATAGGTAAACTATCGCCTCAGTGACAATTAAAATGCCCATCAAAAGTTTTCATTCTGCCAATGCCTAAAAATGATGGTGTCCTCAATCACTCTGCCACTCTGACAGCTCGTGTGCAAAGAAAACAAGTGTGTCATGAGTGAAATCGTGTGTGAAATGTTCCGACCTCTAGAGGCTGCAGAGTTCACCGCATTGTGACATAATTAGATGAAATGACTATATATTGAAAGAGTTATGGTATTCTTAAAGGGGGGGCTATATATGTAAAGTTGACCTTAGGATGGAATTAGAGAGCAGGTCACAGAATCCAAATAATCAAAAGCAATCAAAAGGATAAAGTGATTGGTCAATCGAGAGGAAATACATTGGCAACCATTCAGGCTTTCTTTGTCTTCTATGATAGTAAACAATTGGCCAAAAGAAAAAGCAGTTTAACACTAGGGGTTTCATCACGATAAGATTATATTGATTCTTTGGACAACAATATGATATTTGCTGGTATCACAAAGTCTGCCACGATACGATTTTGATTCGATTCAATTTAGGGGCCTGCGATCGGTATGAGATGATATACGCCCATTAAACACAATCAGTTACATTAATATCAACTCAGAAAAAGCAACTAAAATGATTTTATTACCGAGACTTAAATAACAAGCAAACTATTCTTTTTAATAAAAAGAATAAATATAAAGTGTGAATTTCAAAATAAAGGCGCATCTATGTATCGATATTTTCACTTCGAATCGATGATATTGGATCGTTGATCATTGAATTGATATATCGGTCCAGATCGATGTATTATGATCAGCATTTTTCACCTTTTTTAACTCTAGACCAAATGATTAATCGAATAATTAAGAAAATTACTTATTTATTCCTTATTGCATATGTTACATGGCAGTTTTTTTTTTTCGTATTTGTTGATGTAATTTGACTACTGTGTACAGCCTTTTGGTCATTTATTCCTCAAGCAGTTTTAAGCCTGTGGGGAAGGAATAATCAGCCTGCTAATGAAACATTTACAGTGGAAGCACAAGACACAGCAGCTAGACCAGATGGCCCCCGTGCCTCAAGGTCTTTGCTTTTAATTTGCGTTTCAAGTGCTGAACTCAAGCCATCAGTGGAGTTTAGGAGAAAGGTGAGAACGAAATGTGTTTTAGAGTATAGCGGTCCAGATGTGTGTGGCAGTGCGCTCGACTTGCACATATTTTTTTTGAGTAACTGCTTTCAATATGTTAAAATTTTTGAAAGTGACGGGAACGGCTTTGCGTGCAGCAGAAGGAAACCGCATCACGGATGTTTTGTCGGGTATATTCGATTAACCCTTGTGTCGTCTTCGGGTCAAATTTGACCCGTTTTCAAAGATGGGTTTCTTTCAACCAAATTAACCAAAAATAGCATGGGTGGTTCCCAATTAAGTTCTTCGCAAGTAAAATTAATGATCACTGCTTTCATAGAATTTTGGGTGTTTTATTTAATTTTATTGCATTTGTGTTCCTCCCGGGTCAATTTTGACCCGGTGGTGCAATGGGGCACTTTTGCGCTCAACAGCAGATGAACACACACACACATACATGAATGCACATGCGGAGACACAAAAACACCCCCACACACATGCACACACATACACCCCCCCCCCCACCCACCCCCCACCCCCACAAACGCACACATTCATACAAACAGCAGCTGAGAACTACCTCATGTAATTGATCACATTATTGTGCTTTCCAGCACATGGAAATGCACCCAAACACACACACACACATGGACAACAAACATGCACATGTACACGTGTGTGCGCGCACATGCATTCACACACACACACACACACACACACTCACAAACACAACATACTGAAATTGGGCAATTGATCATTATGATTTTCAGGAGATGAACACACACACAAACGCGTGTACATGCTTGTGTGCACACACACACACACACACATTAGCTGAGACCTGCAAAAGATTACACTATTGTGCTTTTCAGCACATGAACGCACGCACACAAACACACACACGCATGCATACACACTCACTCACACACTCACCCGTTGCAGTGGATCACACTACTGTTCTTTTCAGCAGATGAACACACGCACACACACAGACACACATGCAGACGCACGCACATGCGTACCCCCACACACACACACACACACACACACACACTCAGAAACAGCTGAGACCTGCAATATATCACACTATTGAGCTGTCCTGACATAAAAATGTACACAGACACATGACATGTGTGCGTATGTACACGCACACAAATACACACACAGAAAACACGCACACACACACACACACACACACACACACACACAAATACAAACATACAGACACAACTTCAAACTACAGTTTTGTAAACTTGTTGTTATAACACCTTTGATGTGTCTTTTCCTAAAAGGGGACAAGTAAACTTTCCGTAAATAATTTTTTTCCTTTTTGGTAGCGCTCCTTTGTTTGTGAATACAATTGCATTCATTAATTTTAACCTGGGAATATAATAATTGTCACATACCAGCCATTAATCCAAACACAACTTTCTCAATATCTCAGATCTCAACTGATTTTACTCATAATTTTATGTAAATGAGGTCTGTTGACCATAAATAGAACAGAATAAGTGTAAAACTAGTTGAGATGAATTGGAATGAAGTTGAATAAAAGTGGTAACACAGATTTGAGTGATTAATTATAATTGCCTATGCTTTATAAACACGCAAAGCAGATCAGGTCACCTTTTGCCGAGGAAGACACCAGGTGTAATTATTGGCTGCCATTCAAAATAATAAAATGGTTTCAAAACCATATCCTGACTAATCACTACCATATACCAGTCAGTGATTATCCACAAACATAGGTTCATCTGATCTTAACTATAATGAAAATAATTCATAATTTATGCTTATTTTACCCCTAAAATTAGGTATTATTTCATGTAAATGAAGTTTATTCACCATAAATTCCAAAAATAAGTGTAAAACTTGTGGTAATGAGTTGGAATGAAGTTGTTAAGAAGGTGTAAAATAGAATTGGGTGATAATTCATACTTTATGCTTTATTAATAGCCAAAACAGACCGGGTCAATTTTGACCCAAGAGGACAACAAGTGGGATTATTGGCTGCCATTAAAAAAACAGTAAAACAGTATTTTCACTAAACTTTGACTTATACTTGTCTGTGATAACCCATTAACATATGTTCCCATTGATCTCAACTGTTAGTCAAAATAATTCATAATTTCAGCTTTTTTTAACTCAGAAATTAGGTATAATTTGATATAAATGCGTTTTTTTGACCATATATAAAAAAAAAAAAAGTGTAAAATTAGTGGTAATATGTTGTAAGGAAGTTGTTAAGAAGATGTAACACAGAATTGGGTGATAATTTATACTTCATGCTTTATAAACTGGCAAAACAGACCGGGTCAATTTTGACCCGGGAGGACAACTAGTGCATGGTCGACGGGAGGAAAACACAAGGGTTAACACATACTGCTGCTAAATGAAACCAGTTGGCAGCATGTGTTTTGATTGTGGCTTATTAAAATAAATACATCCTAGAATAGTTGCGATAGATCTGAACTGTTGTATATCATAGTAACTGACCAGTCCGGACCTTTTCTGCAGTGCATACACAGCCTATTACCTCCTGAACTTTCAAAGGTAAATGAAAATATTGTAAATATTTTCTTGGATTGGCTTAAAGCTGGAATGTGTATGTGCCTCTACTATGCCAAATGCTCTCTCCCTGTTTCTCATAATCGCTGACATATGTTGGTCTCCATCTCACCTTGCCAGTGTGACACCTATCCTAACTTTTGGGCAGTTTGCAGCACCCGGAATCTGTAGTCACAAGCAAAAGAGCAAAGATTCAGATGGTTTACCCAATGTAAAAAAATATTCCCCTTATTAGCGTGTATCTGCTAAATTCTTGTAAAGTTTCAGGATTCTCAGCACTCTCCACGACAAACCCTGGTCAAAATGTAAAGATAAAATCACGTCTGTCATTTTGGTCTGGGTGAAAGCAGGGCCTTTAACCACGGCAGAGAGGCGGCCCCTCTTTTGGGCGGGGTGGCAAAGACGACCTCTGCTTGGTAGGAAGGCCATAATAGCATCTGTGCTCTGACAGTGTGTCATTACACACTATATTTACATGAAACGCAAAAACCAGGGGTGGTAGGTCACGACGTGAAGCTACGGGGGGTGAAGATGCTCTGGTGCACGTTGAACCGCACAACCAGAGATTACTGAATATTATAGAACCGCTTAGCCTGTAATGTGGCCTGTTGTGCATTTTAATGGTTGTCAGGGCATGTTTTACAGCATCGTTACACATCCGTAGGATTGCTATGATTGCCTTTATTCAACATCCATTGGATGTTTTATTTTGATAGTTAATTATAATATGTAGCCTGGGATAGTTTGTCATGTGGTTAAAGTGGAAAATGATGATGATGGTGCAATAAATGATGTGTGGTGGACAGAAAAAAATGCTAGTTCATTTCAGTTCAGCATAACTGAGGGTTGTTTGTCATTTTCTTACATTGTTGCAATAATTGAATGAGAAACTCATTCCTTACAAACATGTTCACTTTCCCTGATAGGAAAATTACTACAGGGTTTATTGAAAATAGCAAATGAGCTGTACACCGTATCAAAGCCCCGGCTTTTGACAGTTCAGATTGACCTTACCATATTTGTGGTCAACATACCTGCAGTAATGACTGCTGGCACTGGCTTTGTCAAACGTCACCTTGCGTTAGACTTGCAGAGAAATCCTCCAAAGTACTCCTTAGCTATTATCTTCACAAGTTCAAAGTTAGTCTATTTATCCGTATGTGTTTTCTAAGTAGAGATTTATGTGCCACTAAATCAAAACTGGGTGAGCCACACAAACTAGTTCTTTGTTACCAAATATTTAAACGTACCTGCCCGGTTTAACTGTTGTGCAGCAAACTGAACACCTGACAAAATGATGTTAGTTAGTTATTTAATACATGAACAGTTATAGCGTGAAGTGAGAAAGAGATAGTATGGAATAATGTCAACGCATCTGCCACAACACAATAAAATGCTGTAAAAATAACGTTTATAACGTTTCTCCAGAATGTCAAACATACATTTACAGGATCAGCATTCTTACGTATCGTTTTTGTAATGTAACAAAACTCAGACTTAGGACATACCAATGCTAAACAGGATGTATGCTTTTTCACTTCCTTGTGATGGGGAGATATGATGCTAAGCCTTCGTTGGACTTTGAAAAAAAAGGCATTTGAGTTTAGTTCTTTGTACTGTAGCCAATTCTTCACTTTGAATTGTGTGGCTACAGAAAAGATGATGATGTGTTGTGATACAAATCTTTAACCACATGTTTTTTTTTTTTTACACAGAATCATCTGAGAAGGACTTATTGGAAACCGTTTGTTAAAGGGCAGGCACTTTAAAAAAAAATACTTGGCAGTTGATTGGACCATCTTTCTATCAAACTCTTGCGGAAGCCATTCGGGAGAAGAGCAAAAAGAGCTTCTCTATTGAGAAAAGCCTTCGATGTTGTTCTTTGCTCTTCTTTCAATGAAAAAAATGCTCTCCAGTTCTGACTGTAGCATCTACGCTAATGGTGCGTTCTTTTTGTCCACCGAAGTCGATCTACGAGTCGTTTTCCAGAGTTACAAACCAGAAGTTGCAAAAAGAACGCCACCGAGGTCGTATATACGACTCGTCAAGTCGTCTGAACTCAGAGGACCCCGAGTTCACTTTCAAAGATGGCTACGTCGTGCATCACACGTAGTAAACATTGTGGTTTTCTACAATTTTAAGCACTTTTGTCTTTGTTGTAACCAAATGAAGAAGTGGCACACATAGCACTGTATACTACTACCTATAGACATGTCTCTACAGTCTTATTAGGAGTTAAACATAGTGCTGTATACTGCTACCTATAGGCATGTCTCTACAGTCTTATTAGGAGTTAAACATAGTGCTGTATACTACTACCTATAGACATGTCTCTACAGTCTTATTAGGAGTTACACATAGTGCTGTATACTACTACCTATAGACATGTCTCTACAGTCTTATTAGGAGTTACACATAGTGCTGTATACTGCTACCTATAGACATGTCTCTACAGTCTTATTAGGAGTTAAACATAGTGCTGTATACTGCTACCTATAGACATGTCTCTACAGTCTTATTAGGAGTTAATTACCGCCTGATTAGTTATTTTGGAGCTTGTGCAGCTGAAATTGGCTAGAGACGCTCGGTTGCTATCTGACAACGGCTTTAAGCCGAGTCTTGAGCAGAAAGCAGAGCAGTAGCCTAACGTTAACGTTAATCAAAACGTAATTTTCATGTATCAAACTGTGAAATATATTTGTGTAATATGTCAATAACTGGGTGAATATAATCCTAAATGTTACTAAAAATGTTACAAAAATCCATCTTTTCTCCGACTCGTAGTATCGTGTGACAAAAAGAACGCAACAACCCCGCGGTTATTTGTTTTTCGACACGGATGTGACGTCACACTCGAGCTACTAGTCGCGATTACAAGATAAAAAGATCGCACCAATAACCTCTTTAGGAGCAACCATACTACCACCATTGTTGTTTTGAACGAACAGCCGTCTCTCCGTGTCGTCACTCACCACAGAAATAGATTGAGAGGAGAACGGACACGCCCATTCAAATTAACATAGCAGGATGGTCAGAGCGGCGGCCATTTGTTTTGTGTACCTTTGCCCTTGCAAAAAACAAGGACCGTTGCAGCGGGCTATCTTGTTGTATTTCTGTTGTCAATGCACCGCGCTGAGCGACATTTTCTTTTGAACTAGTCAAAAGACCACGGCAAAAAAAAACTTTCAACGTTGTCCTACACTCATTCTATCTACATTGTTGTCATCCATCCATCCATCCATCTTCGTCCGCTTATCCGGTGTCGGGTCGCGGGGGGAGCAGCTCCAGCAGGGGACCCCAAACTTCCCTTTCCCGAGCAACATTAACCAGCTCCGACTGGGGGATCCCGAGGCGTTCCCAGGCCAGGTTGGAGATATAATCCCTCCACCTAGTCCTGGGTCTTCCCCGAGGCCTCCTCCCAGCTGGACGTGCCTGGAACACCTCCCTAGGGGCGCCCAGGGGCATCCTTACCAGATGCCCGAACCACCTCAACTGGCTCCTTTCGACGCAAAGGAGCAGCAGCTCTACTCCGAGCTCCTCACGGATGACTGAGCTTCTCACCCTATCTCTAAGGGAGACGCCAGCCACCCTCCTGAGGAAACCCATTTCGCCGCTTGTACCCTGGATCTCGTTCTTTCGGTCATGACCCAGCCTTCATGACCATAGGTGAGGGTAGGAACGAAAACTGACCGGTAGATCGAGAGCTTTGCCTTCTGGCTCAGCTCTCTTTTCGTCACAACGGTGCGATAGATTGAATGCAATACCGCACCCGCTGCGCCCGATTCTCCGACCAATCTCCCGCTCCATTGTCCCCTCACTCGCGAACAAAACCCCAAGGTACTTGAACTCCTTCACTTGGGGTAAGGACTCATTCCCTACCTGGAGAAGGCATTCCATCGGTTTCCTGCTGAGAACCATGGCCTCCGATTTAGAGGTGCTGATCCTCATCCCAACCGCTTCACACTCGGTTGCGAACCGATCCAGTGAGTGCTGAAGGTCGCAGGCCGATGATGCCATCAGGACCACATCATCTGCAAAGAGCAGCGATGAGATCCCCAGCCCACCAAACTGCAACCCCTCCCCACCCCGACTACGCCTCGATATCCTGTCCATAAATATTACAAACAGGATTGGTGACAAAGCGCAGCCCTGGCGGAGGCCAACCCTCACCTGAAACGAGTCCGACTTACTACCGAGAACCCGGACACAGCTCTCACTTTGGTCATACAGAGATTGGATGGCCCTGAGTAGAGACCCCCTCACCCCATACTCCCGCAGCACCTCCCACAGTATCTCCCGGGGACCCGGTCATACGCCTTCTCCAAATCCACAAAACACATGTAGACCGGTTGGGCATACTCCCAGGCTCCCTCCAGGATCCTTGCGAGAGTGAAGAGCTGGTCCGTTGTTCCACGACCAGGACGGAATCCGCATTGTTCCTCCTCAACCCGAGGTTCGACTATCGGCCGAACCCTCCTTTCCAGCACCTTGGAGTAGACTTTACCAGGGAGGCTGAGAAGTGTGATACCCCTATAATTGGCACACACCCTCTGGTCCCCCTTTTTAAAAAGAGGAACCACCACCCCAGTCTGCCACTCCTTTGGCACCGTCCCAGACTTCCACGCAATGTTGAAGAGGCGTGTCAACCAGGACAACCCCTCCACACCCAGAGCCTTGAGCATTGTTGTCAGACACACCTAAACCATGGCCAGAGCTGCCAGTAGCTCCTCACAGAATGCTGATTGGACCGAGCCGCGGTGGTCCGGACACAAACGCATTACTTTTGGATTTTCGCGTGATCTCGTGACCCTGCAATCGTCGTGTGATCTTGTTTGTGATGTCACGAGAATCCAGCTGCCGTGCAAGGTAAACAAATCTTACCCTTCAGGGCAAAACTGAAACTTTTCTGAACCTTCCAAGACTACAGTATATCACGTCAAATGTTCAGGCATACATTCAGTTTACTGTCTATAAACTACTGCTCTTATATGATATGTGTATTTGCCTTTAAAAACACAAACTCCAGTGTATGTCTTCTAGAATCACAAGGGACGGATGGAGAACGCCGGCTGTTTTTGTTCCATTTACCCAAAGCTTCATTACCCCATCAAACATTTACCTGCAAGCGGTGTGTTTCACGAGTTCACACACACACACACACACACACACACACACACACATAACGTATGCCCTGTACATTAGTTCACCGATGCCATAAGATTGAAAGAGTAGGCCTCTTTAAGCCCAAACAGAGCACTCACAACAGCTCTAAAACACAAACATGTAAATCTGCCTTTCTGACTATCAGACATTTTCCCTCACATAATGGATATTATGAATTTCTCTTCCTTCATTATCAGCATCGGCGTCTTTACAAAAAAACAAACAGGTGAGGGGTGGTTTCAATTCTGACTGTTGGGGCTGAACGATGTTGCTAAGGCCAGATGGTGAGGTTGAGGGGAAGGGAGACGAAAACACTTTTGGTCCAACGGAGGTCATTTTTCCAGGCTGTCGGCTTGACACCCCGTTTGTGTACCAATGACATGCTGTCCGACACAGAGGGCAGTTTAGTCTCATCTGACGTAAATGGTGCTAATTTGTGTGGCAAGGAAATCATTTCCAGCTCTAATTGAAGGAGCGTTGCATGTCAGGCTCGCACGCTTTCACTCTCCATGGCAAACTGGGAGTCTGTTTCGAAGTCAGGGATGATACTTTGTTCCCCGCTAAACAAGGCCAGCAATTCCATTCTCCAGCTTGGTGGAAGCAACAAGTTATTGTCTGTGAAAGTTGATACGACACAAATGTATACCATCTGTCCAAGTCTGACTGTGAGGGAAACATGATGTTTGTAAAGCTCGCAGTTGATTTGTAGACCCAAAAGGCTTTTGGTAAAGGACACATCATAGTTATTTGTGAGATCATGTCATTATCGGTTGAACTGGGTTCTTTGGGAGAGAAAATTAGAATGCTGATAGATGACTTGCCAAACTACTACTTGTGAACTGTACCTACAAAGGAAAACATGCAGAACCTCTGGCTGCTCGCTTCTTGAAAGCCAGGTTTTCAAGCAAAGCTTTTTAACCAAACATTTTAGAGTTAGTTTCATTTCCTGTCCCCATTATTTTCACTTTATCCATCTTTTAAATGCACTCCTCAGAGAATGTAGAAAATGGATACTAAAGCCTAAGTATGGTCCGCACTTTGAGTTTATGTGGAGAAAGAGTCATCACAATGTTAAAACGATTAAGAAGGCAATAAACAAGAAGGTAGATGACTAAGAGAGGATTATATCTCACTAAAACGTTTTGGTTCAAAGTTGGGTTGAAGTCAACGAGTCTTCACACACAGAACAGAGTTTGTGTGGTGTTTTCCACTTGGCAAAGAACAGCTTTTGACTGCCTGCGGAAGTTGGAGTGATGTCCGATATAACGTCTAAAATATCACGTCACAAACTTTAAAGATCACACATCTTTAGTTTGGAAACAGAGCTGCCATGTTCCATTGGTTAGAAACAAGTAGGATTGGGTTTCAATAGATTCCAATGTTTTATCCATTGGTTGAAAGAAGAAGTCTGTTTCTGAACAGTAGAAATGAGCCTACTTCACACCTGAGTTATTACCTCAATAAACATTTTCATAATGGCTTTATGAATTATCATTCCAGATGATAACTAGCTTCCTTGGAGACACTGACTCATTTTGGATGATCTACCAAACCTAAAAAAGGCGGAGTGGGAAAGATTAACATTCAGATTTAAATCATAACTAACTTATTCATGTGCAGTAGTAGAAATTTAAACATTGCACAGTAGTTATCACTACAGAGAATTTCTTATAGCTACAGTTTGTTATAATATTATTAGCTTGCAATGACAGCTTTACCAAACCCTTAACACAGCTTGACATCATCACAAGCTGGTTATTCTTCAAGTCAAACTCATAAATGTGCTGTTATGCTTTGAAATCGTTGCTGGTCACACATTTGCGTAATTTAAACATGCTAGTCCGGGCTTGTGGTGTGGCTTCCATTTTTCAGCCCTCCACGCACTTGTAGACACAGAGCACCTAATCCACTCTCGGTTCCCAGATGTGTCAGATGTGCCGTTGAGCGGCGGTGCTGAAGGATCTCAAGGAACGCTATTTTGCAGGGAGGGAAGAGAGGAGTTATTTCAGTTCAGTGAGGGGGAAACGTGTGAACAGTAAAACATTTCACCTTCCTGGAGGCTGAGTCAGAGCACTTCTATCTGAGCTGGGAGCAAAGTAGGAGTGAAGCTGGTGAAACGAAAGGCAATCGACTGACCCTGGGCACTGCTGAGATCACACTAGGAGTAAATTAGATGATTTCCCTTCTGGTACTACTCACAGACAATAATGTCAACACAAATCTCTAGGAGAAAAACTGGAGACTTACATGCCTTTACTGTCTGAGATGCCAGGATTATTACAGAATTTTGGGTATAGCAGAAATCCCCATATACAGTAGCTGTTGTGTGGGTGAGAAGACATCCAAAATGTTTACAATGATATTTTAGACAGAAATTTGAAGCATCACCAAGGTTTGCAGTTTCACTTAAATGATTTGTTACTCCGGAAATTCAGTTTAGTCGAACTAAAGTTTAGATCCTAGACATACTTTGCTATCTTCTTACTGAGAACTGAGAACTTCTTTGTCATGCAGCGCCAAGTTTCCTTAGAGGCTTGTCAAAGGAATTTGAATCTAGCACTGATCCGCACGGATACAATTACAATTTCACACAAACACACACACACACACACACACACACACACACACACACACACACACACACACACACACACACACACACACACACACACACACACACAAACACACACTTTTAAGTAAATTCCACATAATTTACTTGTAATATCTCATAATCAGGGCCACACAGAATCTGTGGATGCAGAATTTTCTGTCGATTTTAAACTAATTTAAATAAAGCTCAGAATGTTAACACAGCTCCACCCCATCAGAAAACCAATCCACAAAACGCTGTCGATTTGTATTCTGGATCACAGCTGAAAACTGTAAAAAAGAAAAAGAAAATCGTTTGGGCCTGCTCATAATATATATATATTAGCATAATAATGATTTACTTTTTGTCAGGGAATGTGTCACATAGAGTTATATGAATGCACTGCAAAAATTGTGGATCATACATTCATTTAATTTAAGAAGATCACTCATTTATTAATTCAATTTTTACACTCTGTAACCTGTTAGGTATCGGTGTGACGACAATTTAGTCTCTGGGGGTAACGGCCAATATGTTGGGGATTCCGGTGTAGCCAGTGGATAGAAACACGACTCCAAATGTCTCAGTGTCTGATGGATGTGTAAACAGAAAAACTCTAACAAAGGATATTTTGTCATTTATAGCTTGATCTGCTGTCCAAGTATCAAAAAAGTATTAATACTGCTTTCAAATACAAATTATTACTATATACAGGCAGGGTGAATTATTTCTTGCACTTGTTTCCACTGAAATACTTAATTACTTCATTCAAGTGACATGAACGGTGAACTGGAATGATGTCACATTGTTGCAGTGTTGCTAAAACCTGAAACCAGTTATCTAAATTGAGCCGTTAGAAAATAAGAGGAATGGCTGTTTCTTGTATCTGATTTCTCTAAGGGCTGCGTCCTTCATTGACAGTGTGACCTGTCCCGCCTTCTAAAAAACACTAACACCTCCCGCTCTCCCACACATTCACTATCTCACAGCTTAAACTGCTGTTTCAATAAAACAATCACACAAAAAGTCACCTTTCCAGTTATATTTTGCATTTTTTCCACGACTTTCTGTCTAAATGTTTATAATTTTACCGTTTGGAAGCTTTGTTTTTGTTTTGGTATATTTAGCCATTCCTCGTTCTGGGCTCAGTGCCCGCTTGACGGACAGTCTCTAATTAGCACAGCAGAAATACATATTTAGAGCTGTGTGGCTTTGGAGACTCTCTTTATTTAAGTCACCAGGGACAACAATGGAGGAAACAATGGCTGCCTGCAGCATGCATGGTTTCCACATCACTGACTCGGTACTGATCCTTTCAATATGACAGTCCAGTTCAAATTGAGATATTGTAAAACAAACCCACTCATTGCAGAGGCTAAAGTTTATTTTCTTTGGTGAAAAAGAGTTGATTGTTGTGCTGCAGGGCTTTACACACAATATGAATGGCTGTGGTACCATGTCTGGTTAGGATTAGTTTAAGTAAATGTTTTTGGCACATTGGTTGCATAAATAATAATTAATCATAGCTTAAATGATGAATATTGTGCCTGCTCGTAATTAAGACAAGTGTATGTTCGCCCTAATCATGGGTAACACGGGTGATTTAAGGCATAGTAACAGACATTTTGGAAACAGTTTTAATCTCCCTGTGGCAGTGTTGATAAGAGGAACGTGTCTTAATACCAATAGCTGTTTTGGGTTTGTGTCCATCATGGAGGCAGGCTTTTGCAGGAAGTGTGGGTGCGGCCAGCAGACATTTCCCTTTGCTCCCCTCTGAGGCTCCTTAACAAGTCAAACTTGAATCAATGCCTCTAAACATTCACTTGTCTGCGGTTCACAAATGAGTAAATGAGATAGCAGTAGGGGACTCCGCTTGCACTGCACTATAATTTGGGGAATTAATTCAAATCAATTTAATTTTTTGTGATAACTGCATGGCAGCTGTGCATTAAATGATACCCCAAAGAAGAGCCTACTGTAGATTTCACCCCAGAATAAAAGGCTGTCAACCCTATAACTCAATGTGTAGGTGGCTGCATGACAACACAATTCTTCATTGAGCAGTTTCTCATTTTTCTCTTTTTTTCTTGTTTAGTTACTCCATCAGGAGTTTGTCGGGAAATGACTCCATTAAGACAAATGTGTACTGGTTCTAAAGAAAACTAGAACTGCAAGCAGTTACAATGATCTCAGATTATCTCGAGATATGCTAAAGTTCGTGTTTTGTAGCTAGCTACATAAAATAGTTTGGTCGTAAACTGTGCATACTTTAACGTAGCAAAAATCTTTTGATAGCTTTTGGTCAGGTCCCTCTGTAGATGCTATGTGCCAAGTCTTGCAGATTGGATGCATGGTTTAGAAGGAGTTCGATAAAGTTGGTTTTGCACCATCCATCTTCCATCTTCGTCCGCTTATCCGGTGTCGGGTCGCGGGGGGAGCAGCTCCAGCAGGGGACCCCAAACTTCCCTTTCCCTTTTGCACATTGCACGTTATTGCAAAAAAACGTCTTCCAAAAATGGGCTAGGCCTATATCATCAGATTCATCTTGATTCAAGGAGCACATAGATGTAAGGCTTTGGTACAGAGCATCATAGTGAGATGCTGAACAATAATCTCAGATTATCTCGAGATATGCTAAAGTTCGTGTTTTGTAGCTAGCTACTAAAATTTGTTTGGTTGTAAATTGTGCATAGCTTAAAGGAACACGGCGACTTATTGGGACTTTATCTTATTCACTGTATCCCCCAGAGTTAGACTAGTCCATACATACCCTTCTCATCTCTTATTGGGACTTTATCTTATTCACTGTAACCCCCAGAGTTAGACTAGTCCATACATACCCTTCTCATCTCTTATTGGGACTTTATCTTATTCACTGTAACCCCCAGAGTTAGACTAGTCCATACATACCCTTCTCATCTCTTATTGGGACTTTATCTTATTCACTGTAACCCCCAGAGTTAGACTAGTCCATACATACCCTTCTCATCTCTTATTGGGACTTTATCTTATTCACTGTATCCCCCAGAGTTAGACTAGTCCATACATACCCTTCTCATCTCTTATTGGGACTTTATCTTATTCACTGTAACCCCCAGAGTTAGACTAGTCCATACATACCCTTCTCATCTCCATGCGCGCTGTAACGCTGTCTGACACCCCCAGCCTTAGCTTAGCCTAGCACAGATCCTGCAGGTAACTGGTTCCAACTAGCCTACTGCTCTGAATAAGTGACAAATTAATGCCAACATCTTCCTATTTCCATGTTGTGATTTGTAGAGTCACAGCGTGTACAAATAACAAGGTCACATGACACACAGCCATCTTCTAACCGTATACATACTGGGAACTATAGTCTCAGAAGGCGAAGCTGCTCTGGGCTTCTCAGGTGCTGCAAGCAAATCACTCTGCCCAAGTAGCAGAGAGTAGCAGTGCATCGCCTTTTAGAATTCATTCTATGGAAACCAGAAATGTCTGTAAAAAAATTGTGCCAGTCCATTATGTAAATCTTGAAAATGTAGACCTCTTGATGGCTCTAACTGAAAAGTGAAGGAAAGTTACTATGATTCATCCTGACGAGGACATGAATGCCTGTGCCAGATTTAATGGGAATCTATCCAATAGTTGTTGAGATATTTCAGTCTGGCAAAAAGTGGTGGACCGTCACTGACTTTGCCATTCCTACTGGCTAAAAAGAGACACAAGGATAGTTAGACCTGAGCCAAAATCCGGTCTACCCCAACAGAGCCAAATAGAGAGAGAAAACGAACATTGACACTCATTATAAGCAGTCAGGTATTGAAACATGGACTCTGCGGGTCTTAGCGAGTACCCGGCCGTAGTCAGGTCTCAAGTCAGTTTTAGCTAAAATATGTGTTGGGTGTGTCTGTGGACTGATACATCAAATGAAATGCTCAAAAATGTAATTGACAAAGGCTAAAGAATCACCTGGATGATCCAGTCAAAGCCAACAAAGACAAGCTTGTGTGTGGATAACTGAACCAACACTTTAAAAATCTTGAAAGATCAAGGGAATACAATCGTGTATGATGGGAACCAAAGAAGGGGTTAATAATATTTAAATAATTACAAGTGTATCTTTAAATAACTACACTACTACCAAGTGCATCAGCTGCCACTAAACCTCCTGGTCTACATGTGTTTTCATCCCTGACTGAATGAATTTGTCCGTATTGACCTGCTCCCTTTATATTCTTCCATGTTCCCCATCACTCAGCCGACGCCAGTGCGGTCCAGATGTGTAGGTGTAAACATGGTGGTAATAAGGCCAGAACTTGCTCTGATCTCCTTTCAAAGGCACTGATTCGCTACAGACACCCTCTCTCTACACAACCCCAACACCCAGCCACTGACCAGCCATACACCCAAGGCAAATATTTGGGAAACAGCAAATGAACCCTGTGTTATAAACACACATGCACGCACACACACACACACACACACACACACACACACGCACACACACACACACACACACACACACACACACACACACACACACACACACCACAATCAAATAAAGCTCATTTGTAATGATTGATTCTGTTTATTTTTGTTATACCATTCAGATTCCAAATTCTCAGGTTTCCAGCATTTGGAGAGAGCTGGTTGTGTTGAAACATGCTGGCTTGACTGACATGATTGGAATTACATTATAACCTCTACCAAGGAGGTGATGTGAGGTTACATCTTTAGTTTGGTTTGTCTGTTTATTGAAGTGTTTGTCTGTTAACAGGATAACAGAAAAAAAGCTACTGGCCTGATTTTTATGAAACTTGGTGGAAACGTGTAGTATGGGCCTGAGAAGAACCCATTACATTGGCACTGATTCGCCACAGACACCCTCTCTCTACACAACCCCAACACCCAGCCACTGACCAGCCATACAACCAAGGCAAATATTTGGGAAACAGCAAATGAACCCTGTGTTATAAACACACACACACGCACACACACACACACACACACGCTTGTGTTTGTATTACTACTTACTTGTGAGAACCTTCTTCTGATCGGTCCTTCGTCAGACTCTGTCATTCTAACTAACCCCAAGGCGCCATGATTGTTATCTGCAAGATCATCAGTTAGATGACCAATTGTTAATATGAATTACAAAAATTTGAAGTGGAAAAGAATTGACTTGGAGAATCTGACATCCAGATTTTTGTTCATAATGTTAAGCTGTATAAGCTCAGCCACATAGTAGTGGGGCTTAGGGATGGAAATATTGGTGTGTTTGTCTGACGTTCAGTCAGACCCTTTATGATATTGTTGATTAACTGACTTTTCAAGTTGGAGCAAACACACATACTGTGCTAGTGTTTGCACTAAGCTCAAAGCAAAGCTAAGGAAGAACAGCTGGTTTACATCACAGTAGGTAACAACAGAAACATGGTCCCAGCCTCAGACTTTACTTTTGTTTTTGTTCTTGCATTTTCGTGTTACCACCATGGATTGTAAAAATTATTGGTCGCCCATTGGTTTGTTGCCTACCATAGCCATTGGTCAATTATTATTATTATTTGACTTGAAACTAGTGATTGAGGCCACAAACCCATTAGGAAAATGTTTCCTGAGATAATATTTTCCTAGATTTCTATGCAATTAGACTTCTTTTTGGAGCCAGTGGAAAGCCCCCTTCCAGAAATTAGATAGAGTGCAGGTTTAACCATAGACTGTTAGTATAAATGAATGTTTACAGTCTATGGGTTTAAGGAATTTACGCACAACATCACTTTTCAGCCTCAGAATATCAATGTTAGCAATATTATGATAATATATTTTTACACCAATAGGTCAAAATGCTACTTGTTCAACAATAGTAAAAATATTATAAAGCTAATGACCACATTCAGCTACTTCAGCTGTACTTTGAGCTTAATGCTAAGATACTGTACCATATCAAGTTGTTATATCAGTACCATACTACATTTTGCAAGCTAAACCAAGCATTTTAAGATGGTCGCTGGCATGCTTGGTCGTTAGCATATTAACATGCTGATCACATAGCCTTTTCTCTGGCACCACCCTCAGGGTAGATGTTACATATTTTTTACCTGCAGGACCCAGAATTTCGGGGTGTCTCTCTAATACAGATGACATCGAAGGTTCAGTGTCTCCGGAGATGCTTGCCAATTGGACTGGTTGGCATTAATACCACTTGAAGGAGGACAGCTTGTTGGGATCCTACATGTAAGATGAGTAATCAGCTGAACCAGGCAAAGCAAAGCACACCAGTTTACCACTCTAGGTGCTGAAAGATTGAAAGTGGAAGCAGATGAGAATTTGTGAATGTGAATGTAAAAGCCTAACCGATGATGGTGCTCTGCAAATTAGTTTCAACCAGATGCTCTTCATGCATGACATCTTTTGCATTTGTTTTACTTATGTAATGTGTATTGTCCCTGTTCCTGGAAACTATTTACATTATTACAGCTAATCAATGTGTTTCATTCATGACCAGTGTTGGGGGTACGCTTTACTGTAATCAGATTACATTTGTCTGTAATGCAGTAATGTAACGCATTACTGTTGATAACTCAGTAATCACATCATAGTTACTTATCAAATAATTATCACGTTACTTGCGTTGCTGGTTCTTCAACTATCTGCATAACATGAGGAGAGAATAACAAATCTAACGTCCGTTATCATGCATGTTTGCGCCACCATAACACTCAAAAATGTCAGAGCCACCACTTAAGACGTATTTTTTAGGGATGGCCCATTACTTCAAATTAGTTGCACAAAAGGACAAAAACTTGATTGTAAAGTGTAAATTGTCCCCCGGTCACAAACACCTCTCCACCACCACGAACACAACATCCAATCTAAGACCCCCGGACCCTGAGACGCTGATGAAAAGAGAATGTTGCCGACACCTGCCAAGCAGCCAAGACTTGATTTTCAACAGCAGGTAAACAAAGCAGAGATAAATGTGGCAGCTACATAGTGGAGGAACTGTTGCCTGTTCCGACAGTGGAATCACCGTCTTTCCGAAATACAGCGGGCAAAATACAGATAATGAAGAGTGGACGGCCGCCAGTATTTCTTGACAAATTTTGGGTTGATGTTCCCACTTTGTTGTCAGCTCTGTGGTTTTAAAGAGCATAATAGAGAGATCTTGTGATTGTCCTCATTATAGTAAGGGTTTGTGTTGATCTGGGCATACATGAGGTTTAACTTTATATTGTTATTTGGCAAGTAAGTTATGGTGCATCTCAGGTGATGTTACGGAGTATTCCAAAAGTAATGTAACTAGTAGTGTAACTAGTTACTTTCAGCAGTGAGAAATGTAGTAAAGTAAGGCATTACTTTTTAAAAGTAACTAGTAATGTGTAATCTATTACTTTTTTTGAGTAACTACCCCATCACTGTTCATGACACATACAGAAAGTAGACATGAGCTTATCAGAGAAATTCTAAATAAATTCAAGCCATTAATCAGTTGTCCCATAGAGTAATTGACTTGTTTTGCATGTTAAATTGGCTGTACATGCAATTATACATGGAATGTACCTATGATACCTTACAATGCCTTATGGGCCCTGCTGTTACCGTTTCCTCCGAAGCAGAAGCACAAGAGCCAAGCCTCATCATCACATTAACAACAAATCCCTGCTGAAAGAGAATCCTGATCTGAATGGGCGCACACACACACAGACATACACACACACACACACACACACACACACACACACACACACACACACACACACACACACACACACACCACAATCAAATAAAGCTCATTTGTAATGATTGATTGTTTATTTTTGTCATACCATTCAGATTCCAAATTCTCAGGTTTCCAGCATTTGGAGAGAGCTTGTTGTGTTGAAACATGCTGGCTTGACTGACATGATTGGAATTACATTATAACCTCTACCAAGGAGGTGATGTGAGGTTACGTCTTTAGTTTGGTTTGTCCGTTTATTGAAGTGTTTGTCTGTTAACAGGATAACAGAAAAAAACTACTGGCCTGATTTTTATGAAACTTGGTGGAAACGTGTAGTATGAGCCTGAGAAGAACCCATTACATTTTGAAATAAATCCAAATTAAGGGCTGATACACACATTAGTTTTCACTTCTATTACGTTTGTACATTAACATTATGGTGCTGCGGAGGAAGGTCTGTCTAGTCTACACAGCATTCCGGGATGGGAGACACGCACTTAAAATGCATGTACAGTGTGATTAATAGTTTGATTTTGTGGTGACATCAATACTTTCCCAGCAATCTAGAGCGTCTTCACAGAACTTGATATCCTAAAATACTTTATTCATTCAAGCAGGGAAAGGAAAATACAGCATTTAAAATATTCTCAGAACACAGTCTTTACAACCAACTGAGAGGATAATGGGAAAATATTTTTTAAGATAGTCTTTGATTTAGTTTTATAGTCTTTTTCCGCCCATAGATTTGTGTAAGTGCCTCCCTCACAGAAAAGTTTCCCTTAATTGATTCTCAGTGCATTCCAACAATCTGCATGCCAAGCAGCCGACTGATTCAGAGTGCAGGTAAGGAAATAATTCAGCGCTGTAGGTTTTTGAGAATTTGTAGCTGAGATTTGGATCAGTATACTGATCCTTCAAGCTGGAGCAGCAGAGGAGTGTACAGCACCAGCTCAAGACAAACTTACTCAGAAAAACCTACAATTCAACATAAAATCTTGGCAAGATGATTAACCTGTGAGGTCACAAATTAAAGACCGCAACAGAGGAAAAATTGCAACCAGAAATGCCAAATCCCAGACTTATAAACAGCCGCGCTTTGGCCACAAATTGCAGCATGATTCATTATTATCAGATTTGCATCATTGCCTTCATAAATTGGTAACGCCGTCAAAATCAGTCTCCCATGACTGCAGTATCTCACGACGGCCATTATGTCTTCTTTTTTTTTTTTTAATTAAACCATTTTTCAAACCCTGATGTTAACAGGAGGCCAATACAGCTGCAGCAGGTATCCTGACTCACTCTGTATCATTCATATCTATTACTCACCAGACAGCCTGCGAGACACGGCATCTCCTTTTACTTTTACATCCCACAGGATGCGTTTCGCCCTGAGATCAACTGAAGAAAGAAATGAAGACTATATTTCAAATATTTTTGTTATTTAACTGGAAGTTGTGCTGTAGCCCCTGGTTGTTAATTCACAGATGTTTGGAGATGAACACCAGCCATTACTACCACACTGTTCTTGCCTGTGGACTCTGTGGACTGCTCATCCCTGTTGAATTATTGTGTGTTTATGAGACCTTGAATAGCACCATGCTGTGCAGTACAGGGCGATATGGCTTCAAAGGGCACGGCACTGATGTAACTACATATGGTTGTTTTTTTATCCCTCCTTTCATCCCTAAATTCCCAATTTTGCCATAAAATATTGACTCAGGTCAGTCATAATCACAGTGTCACTAGTATGGACACTGACCTACACACAGCTTACTTTGCCCACGGAGTTCAGCATATTATGTTTCTTGTGTCGTCTTTTTGCTCGTCCGTTTTTTTGGGACGCTTGGATGAGTGTAAACCAAGCAGCGTTTTATTGTGAGAGGTTTTGGTGTCATCTTCTCTATACTGAAGTGCACCCTATCATTTAACCCCATTCCCAAGATCCCCAAGATTATATCATATGAAACTTTATATAGCTCTCTTTCCTGTTTTGCATTGTGCTATATGCACCAACTATGTGCTACATCCTTTGTATATTATACTTGTGTTACGAGGCATGCAGGTCCAAACAAGAAGAAAACCCTCATTTTATGGTAATAGCGTGCCTTAAACTGACCTGCCTACAGTTGCTTTTCCCACACACAGGGTTCAAAATGGACCTCAAACTGCTCGGCCCTCCGGGTATGATCAAGTATGCAGGCAGCAGCCCAAGACAACGCTATAGCGAAACCTCAAGTGCCGTACCACACTGTGTGTTCCTTGTTCCATCCATGTCATCCCGTCTGAACCAGACTGACAGCTGCGCGTTCACTTTCTCTGTGATTTCAACCTCAGAATTCAACCATAAATTGGGTTCCCATGTGAAGGAAAAACGACATCAACCCCGTGCTGATGTAACCTCTAATTACAATTGATGTTTTTCCATGGATTCCGACCAAAATGTTGCACTGCAGACTTTACAGATGGACAAATTGAAATAAAAAATTTGTAATAAGTGCTAAGCCATACAAAACTGTTTTTACTTGCATTTTTTTAAATATGCTAGGTCCATATGTGTTATGTTGTGAATGTGAAAATGAACTGCTACCTCCTCTGTCAGCTCTAGCCACTGAAAAGAAATAAGCAGTAATATCAGACCAATCACAAAAGTTGGTCAGTCTGACATCATATTGCCTGAGCTCATTACTATTTATGAGCTCGCCCAGTTGGGCTGGGTAAAGGATTCTGACAGCCAGGCTCTCATTGGCTAGCTGTTAGCCAATCAGATTCAAACAGCTTAGCTTGTTGAATATTAATGAGAACTGGCAGAAATCGAGCTGAGACTTCCTGTAGGCTTTCTATACCACGATAGAATGGTTTGAGTCCATGGTAGAACTTCAGACATTACCACAATGTCATGAAATACGTGTGGCAGGGCACCTTTAAAAAGTAAAAGTACCACACAATAAACAACCATAAATAATTTTAAAATACACCATAGACTAAAACCACACTGTTAGTCATGCATAAAACCAATGGCATGTGTATTAGCATGTTAAAATCTTGAGGCAAGCAATTCAATTTGTAATAAATAATGAAAATAATAATAATAATAATAATAATAATAATAAATATTAAGAATAGAGAAAAAGCACAATGAAATTATTATTAAAATATAGACAAGGCAGAACAAAAATTATAAAGACAACCATCTTTAAAATATTTATGAAAACCTGTAAAAACATAATAGGTGGGACCCCCTCTGCAGGTGGATATAAACCCCCGAAAAGGAAAGAATAATGAAATCTAAAGTGGGAGCAGTGGGAGGTAAGTATTTCTAAAAATACCCTGATTAGAAAGAGAAGTGGATCCAGTTCAGAATTTTTCATTCAGACCCGTTGGGTCTATGGTTTTTTAAAAATGGATCCACTTCTTCACTTGCTTGATCCTTAAATAATTAGGGTTAGGGTTCATGTGTCATGACTATGTCATGACAGTGTCATGTGTTCATGACAGTGTCATGTCACTCTTATGTAGATACCTTCAAGTAAAGTGTTACCAAAAATAGCAACTAGCTGGTGAACATAGTGGAACATTTAGCAGTGAATGAGGATAGGTAGTATTGGACTTGCATGCATCGTGAGGTCCAAAACACAACTTAAAAAAAATGCAGCATTTTAAAATGTCTCTGTTTTAAGGGTTCTGAAACACCAGAGTAGTGTGGACACCAGGCGTAAACATAACAAAATTCAAGCGTTTTAAATGAAAAACATTAGTGGAGATGTAGCTTAAGACAATTGTGGAAGAAGATGTAAACTCAGTGTTATTCATAACATTTGGCTTGACTGTAAAAAAATGACCCATCCTTACTCCCACATTCAGAATCTTTGCTGGATCCCAACACCACCCACTGCCTTTAACCTTACCTATAACCTAAAGCAGGGGGCCCAAACTTACAAAAATACATCATGAATTGCAATGACATCTACATTTATGAACTACTGATAGAGCACATTTTTTTTAAACCATCAATTTAAAATGCATATAGCATGTATTGCACCTCTCCACGTAAAACACATTGAGGCCTCTCCTCTGCATTTCAAATGGCTTTGGTCAAGCATTTGACATCATGCACTTGATCGAAAGTGTGGGAATCACACTCCCAGAACACAGAATTCACACTTAACGTTACCTCAGCCAGAGAGTGTGAACACGTTTTCAGGTCAAGGTTTGAGAGATTATGCATTTCATTCTGCTAATTGACGACCCAATAAAAACGGGTCTGCAATCAATTTGGGGTCCCGACCCTAACTTTGGGATTGGGGGTTGTAGGCTTGGACCCAAATGCAGGAAGGCGAGGAGAGTGCAGCAGTTTGAAATAATAGAAATGTAATGATAACACAAAGAGAGCTTACAAAAACATGCAAGCTGGTAATGTCCAAATGCAGGAAAAACCAAGGAACACGGAAGGAACAGGGAAATAAGAGAACACAAGAAGTAGCTTACACTGGAAGGAACTAAAACACAAAGACTCATGATGGAAGACAAATGACAATCCACCAACAACAGACACAGAAAGCACAGGGACTAAATAGAACAGGTAACGAGGACTAACAAGGGACAGGTGATACAACAGGTGGAACACATAAGACAATCAGAGAAGGCGGGAAACAAACAAAGACAGGAAGACAAGTGAAGTGAATGAAGACAAACAATGGATTTTGAAATAAAACAGGAAGTCCATGAAAACAAGCAGAAAAAACACAATAAGAGCGGGGTAGACGTGACATATTCGTACCCCGCCGGTGCACACAGCAATGTGTTCTATTAATATCCCATCCGGTACAAATATCACTGTATGCTATTTGCACCCTTGTACATTTACAGTACTTTGGCATATATTTACACAGTTATCCATACTACTCATGTATTACACCTTTTTGGAATATTATCGTTGCAGTGTCCAATATTTCGCAGACGATTATACATACACTTTTTTTTTACAGGGTGGTAGGGGAAGATTCATGAATATTCATTAGGGAACTCATCACTGATTGGCTCGCCCTGACATTCTTACCCTAACCATAACCAATCCCACTCCTCTTGCCTAAACCCGACCAACCCAACCAGAGCAGGCAATGAGTACTAGCCATTCAGGGATGAGTCCCCTAATGAATATTCATGAGTCTTCCCCTACCACCCTGCAAAAAAATGTCATGTTTGCGGGCCCTGACTTGCACAATGGCATGCAAATTATCCAATCCAAAATGGAAAAAAACAAGATCGCCTCACCGGGAGAATCAAACTCCAGACTCCCAGACCTAAGCTTAGTGTTCTAACCACTCACCACTCAGCAGTTCTTGTTGAATGTTGTACAACCACTTGGTGTCTTCAAGCCTCGGTTGCTAGGTAACCATACTGTATACAAAAAATAGGTACTAACTAACAAAACTAAACTAAACTGGCCCGGTGAAGACGCCGATGGCACGGGCAAGTAGCTATGTCGTGGTCACTGGGACCAAGCAGCCGTCTTCAGAAGCAAAACCATGCAGATTCTGGGTGAGTCAGTTCAACACAGCACAACCCCCTCTAGAAGTAGGAAAGACATACACTCATCCAGGCAAGTTAGTCTCATTCTTACGTTGAATGCAACATGTAGGGAAAACGAGACAGAAGGATTAATTTTGCGAGTTAAGTTAGCCTTAAGTAGCTATGTTCCTTTGTGTTACGAGCCCAGGTTAGCTTGGCGTCTGTAACACTGGCCTCAAGCATTTGATTAGTCAAGCTTGTGTTAATAGCCTGGAAGGAAATGCTGTCTGAGGGACTGAACTCTGGGTGAAAATGTATCTCAGTAGATAGTGAACACATTGATACAAAGGTATCTTTTTACTCTCTCATCCCCTCACAGTTGCTTATTGCAGCTTTAAATCAAGGACTCACACAAACACATTCAGATGACTAATATGTTCTCCTCTGTTTCCAGAGTTCAAGAGGATTTCAGACTCTCAAGAGGGCTTTCTATAGGATATGCCACTGTGCTGTGATTCATGCCCATAATAGACGTCAGAAGGGCTGATCTTTGGCTGACGCTGTCAAGCCACGGTTTGCATGCCTAATACAAGCCTGCACGTATTAATTCCTGTCCCCTGATCTTTGACTCCTTGTGTGACGTCTGACCGGCAGTGCTTGGGTGTTGACTGATTCAGCGTCATGAATTTGTAATAACGTGAGTCACAGGAAGGCACATTTAGCCACGCACAGTCAAGCGCTCAGATAATCAGATGCTGTCGTGGTAAAGGCAGAATCGAGGATTATTCATTATTCATATCACGATTAAGATTAAAAGATTTTGACGTTAAAATGTGTGCCTGGCAAAATTGATCCTCCGACCATTTGTTAATTTATTACTTTCAGTTTTATGCTGAAGAGGAAAATGGATTGTTATTATACTTTAAATCAGGATGGACTGATCGGTAACACTTTATAATAATGGTACATGCATTATCATGAGTTCATGCATGACTTCATGCATGAAAAAGCATGAATTCATTCATGTAGTACTTCATGAACTATCAGTAATGTACAAGGATTAATAGTATCTTATGCATGATTTATTAATGCAGGAACAATAGTTTCAAAATATGAGATTTTCATAGTAAAAGGGTGTCAATGGGATTTTGAGCTTCTATGTATGTCCTCTTTACCCACTGAACTGTCGTTATTCAACTATGACAGGGTAAAATCAGTTTTGCATTCTATCACCCCTTTAAAGATGGACCAAGTCAGCACTTTATTTGAAGGGTAGTATTTAGTTAGCAATGATTACAACACTACAATTCTTCAGAATATATGCACACTGCTGTGACTGGTCAGTTTTTTTTTAAGAAGACATGAACATCATTAATGAATCAGAAATCATGAATCCTGATTGAAATACCTTAATTGATGCATTAATTTTAGGGCCTGAGCGCCGACAGCGGCAAATTATTATTACGGCAAATTAATCGCCGTTTTGAGGGGCTTAACATCCTCAGAAACTCACCAAAATTGGCGGTCGCATCAAGCCTGCTGACAGTTTACGTATTTTAAGGTTTTTGGGAATAGGCACACAAAAATGGCTCGCTAGCACCCCCCTACAAATTGAGCCCCTGTGTAGTACTGAATTGTGGACCGTTTCACTATTTATGTGTCCAGGATTGTTTTGGGCAGCATGAAGTAATAGTTTGGTGAAGCGCTGGAGTTATCCTTAATGTTACCCCTTCTCTATTGTACAAAAACAATGTTACTACTAACATAGCATAGCATGGCATCAGTGTTGTTTCGGTCACCCCCCTGTTGGGGGTTGACACACGCTCAGTTATCTCTTTTAGTCTAATAAATAGGCTACATACATAAACTAAATGTTAAGGTTAAATGCCACAATCTGCACAAATATAAACAGAGGCAAAATAGCCATAACTGACAGTCCTTTTAGCCAGAATCGGCTACCCAGCATGCCGGCAGTTACTGCTCACTGCTGTGCAGTGGTGGAATGTAACGAAGTACAAATACTTTGTTACTGTACTTAAGCAAATTTTTCACGTATCTGTACTTTACTTAAGTAGAATCAATAGTGCATACTTTTGACTTTTACTAAGTAAAACTAGTGTAACTAGTTACATTTTGCAGCAATTATCTACACTTTCTACTCCACTACATTTCTCATAAAACATTATGTTAGCACATTGTATGAGCGAGGAGACAAAATCTAATCATTCATATGCTTTCACTTGTAATATAGTATAATGGTCTTGGTTTGTCCACATGGATCTCATACTCCATGCTGCATGGCCTGCTCTTTGATGTTGAGATTTCATGTTTAGTGAATAGGGATGCTCCCACAGTGTGATGATATGAGTTCTGACTATTCCAACTCTTCAGTCTGATGACAGGTGACGCGGGACTTTCAGACCTGCAGTTCAAGTCAACAAAGTACCTGGGTGGTTAATGAAAACCTCAATATCACACTAACCCAGCCTCTGTTTGTCAAAGCAAATGAGCTATACTCTTGAAGAAAATCATGTCTGAACACAATTTATACATTGATGGTGGTGATCACAAAAACAAACACTTATCATATTTATTATTCATACACCTAATGACCCTTTTGTGTCACGGGAGCATGAACTCTCTCGGCAGTGGAAGAAAGTGCACCGGTTTCGGAGATGAAACATCCAGAGAGTGTGACACACATGTGATAGGGCCTGCATCCAAACAAAATAATGATGTGCTGGCCTGAGCAGAGGCAATGGAAAACAGCTTGTTCTGGTTAGATGCTGACCGGTGAGTGTCCCATTGAAGCCAGAGAGCCGTAAAGATTAGACAGCTGTCGCACCGCTCAAAATATAACAATAAATACCTCATCTATCCATCTGTCTCCAGTCTCCAAAGTGATAATCAAGCGCAAAGGAGCAGCAGTTGGAGAGTTTACAATAGAAAGCATGGACAGAACTGAACAACAAAGCAGATAGCAGGAGGGGCACGGTGAAAAAGAGACAATAGTTTTATTTTGTAATCTAAAATTTATCTTTGTTGGTACCATTCATCATCACTCAACAGCCTTTTTTATTACATGGTCACATATTGTTTGACTCAAGACCTACATCTACAAAAATAATGTTTTGATCCGAAATGCAGATCTTTATTCTCACCCAACCAACCCTGCAATGTTAATGGTTTCAAGACATGTAGCACTTTAAAGTCATAAACCATATAGCGTTTACCGAACATGCTGCAGACTGTCTGAAACATGTAATTAAATGTGTTTTTGTCCTTGTTTTTGTCCAAGTACTATGCATGATTTGTTAAAATTCCCCGATCGAGATCCAGATTTCACAATGCTAGTCACCAGTCTGTAATCACCCTACTTAAATATATGACTAAAGTTGAATCATCCAAGCATTTTATTGAAGTTATAGGCTGACATCAGATCAAGAATCCAGCACGTGCTATCCTGTTGGACAGGAGGACTGGAAAACTCAAGTCTGGTGAGGGAACTCGAGGTGAGGAATTTGTATCATATTTATAATCATCTGGCAGCCATATAGAACACTGATACTGTTTCAGTATGGGGTAAAGATGGCCTCATACACTCACATATAAGGCCGTCTAAGGCCTTAACACCTGTTTAGGGCTGTGATTACTAGGAAGTACATCAGTACAGGTGTAGGAAGTCCAATCCAGAAATGTATTTACTTACATCTTGTAAAGCGCTGTGTATTGTATTTGGATCTATCATTTTAGATTGAAGTTCTCTAGCGAACATGGAAAATAAAAGCAAGCCCGTAACCTAGTTGTAGGAGCCACATATTGGCTGTTGTTTATGGTCTTATTCATGTTGTGTTGTTGTTATTGTGTTGTGCTTTGATGTTGTGGGTGGTGGGCATTTTATCCCGGTTTGAGCGGAAGTGATAGTCTATTTGTTTGCTTCACCTGTGCATCTGGGTTTTGGGCATTGACAGAGAGGGGGTGAGCAGGGGAGCCAACACTTTTGTTGACCGCATCACGCTGCATGAACGCAATTATTCTACTCACCAGGTAACAATTACATTTGGTAACTGCAGTGCTAAGTGTATTTTACGTGTGGAAGAAGAAGAATAAAAAAAATCATTGCAATACAATCTCGAGCGCGTCACAGTGTGTATCTCTCAGTGTTTAGCCCCTCGCGGCAGCACTTTTTGGACTGCTTACAGCCGCAATATTAGTCAACAAAAACTTTCTAAATCAGAGTGGAACTACGGAAAATGGAATATTCTCTGCGGATTCCTCGGACCACAACGGCATGCATTTCTCATCAGAGGAAACATTGAAGGCACGGAGCTCCGCTGTATTGGATGGCGGTGCATTCAATAGCGCTCCTAAAACAATTAATTGACCGACCCACAAGCAGCCAAGCCACGGAAGCGGTATGTAGTAACTTTGTGTCAATTAGTTACTGCCGCTCGTCCATTGGGGACGCATCGTTGTATGCTTGTGTGGTTTAATGTTGGTCTCTTAATGTGGTTGATGAGGCATCAGTGGATTGAGTGATTAAAGGTGTGGATTCTCGTGTGATTTGTGGAACATTTGAAAAAAGCAACAAGTGGAACATAAGCCATTTCGAATGTCAATTTCTCAAAGATGGATGAACAAAAAAGAGAAAGCATACTCACCTCTAAAGCTTTGGAGAATAAAATTGAGAAACTTCAGAAGGAACGCAAAGGAAAGGTTCACAAAATTAAAGGTCTAACACAGACCATAAAGGATCTAATGCAAAATGATGACAATGCCTCACAAGTGCGATTGCATCTGGAGAATATGAATCAAATGGTAAATGAAGTTACTCAGTTGCATAAGTCTGTGATTCCTCTACTTCCTAGTGAGGAACAAGAAAAACAAAATTAGTGGTTTTCAAGTGTACTTAAACATCACAATGGACTGCATAAGGATGCACAAAGATGGCTTTCTGAAACTGGGAGACAAAGAAGCAATATTGCTTATATTTCCACAAATGATGTTCCCATGTCTGTATCACAAAAGGAACCTAAGGAGCTGGATGTACATCAAGATGAGAATAATTCTCTGTTGGGACAAAATATTCAAACCTCTGTCATACAAGATGAAGTTAAACCAAATGACAGTGTGTCAAACTCTGGAAGTAGAAGGTCTAATGGGAGGAGCTTGGCTGGGTCAAGGTCAAGTGTCTCAACAACTTCATCAGCACGCATTAAAGCTGAGGCAAACATGGCTGCTCTCATTGCACGACAGAGGCTACTGAAGGATAAACATGAGTTAGAAGACATGGAGGAGCAGATAAGAAAAAAAAGGAACAGCTTGCACTGGAAGTGGAAATAACTGCAACAATGGCTAAAGTGAATGTGCTAAGAGGCTCTGGAGGTTCTCGTGTTTCAAGTCATCTATCTGTGAAGTCCAATGGCATGAATTCTTATTTTGAAAGGGGACAAATGAAAGACAAGATACTCAGTGCTAATGCAAAATCATTTGTGCCTGATATAGATATCCCAGTACATGGAAAGCCAAGGTCACATTTAGGTGCGAAACCTCAAGTGGAAAATATCATCCAACCAACTCAAACCCAAATTACATCATCAGGATGCCCAGAGTTCAGGCGGCATGAAGGTGCAATACAAACCATTCAATCACAACCACTGTTGCAGCACCACAGTAATCAGCATTCAGCACTGGTGCCAAGCAGCAATGATCACAGTCAAATAATTAAGGAAAAACAAAATGAAATAACTGCCCTATTGGTTCAGCAACAATCTCTTTCATTTTTGCCAAAACGAGATATTGAAGATTTTGATGGCAATCCTTTGCAATATCACACCTTCATAAGGGCTTTTGAACACAGCATCGAAGAGAAAGCAGGCAATCCAAAAGACTGCTTATACTTCCTCGAACAGTACACCAGGGGGCAGCCAAGAGAGCTTGTCAGAAGCTGCCAACATATGTCACATGATAGAGGGTATGCCAAGGCTAAGGCTTTGTTACAAGAGCATTTTGGTAATGTACATAAAATTGCTTCTGCCTACATGGAAAAGGCTCTTTCATGGACACCAATTAAATCGGAGAATGTGAAATCTCTACAGGCCTACAGCCTGTTTCTGAGAGGATGTTGTAATGCCATGGAAGAAGTCCAAAACATGGAAGAATTGAACATGCCTGCCACTATGTTGACCATTGTGAAGAAGTTGCCTTATAAACATAGGGACAGATGGAGAACTGTGGCATGGGAGTTGCAAGAAAGGCGTGGCAGGAGAGCCACGTTTACAGACATCGTTGACTTCATTGAAAGACAAGTGAAGATAGCAGGTGATCCGTTATTTGGAGATATACAGGATACTGCATTGATGACAGCAACTAAGGATATGAGGAAATCTAAGTTTCAGCCTCGTTCTAGAGACAAGGGAAGTAGCTTTGCTACCACCATAGAAACAGTGGAAAGAAAAGTTGAATCTGGTGCAAAATGGAAGGAGAGAAGCTCATCTGATATGAAGGCTTGTATGTTTTGTGGAGGAACGCACACCTTGGATCTGTGCATCCAATTGGGACAGAGGGTGCACAATGAGAAAATTGCTTTCTTAAAGGAACATGGTGTGTGTTTTGGCTGCTTGTGCATTGGGCACAAGAGTAGAGACTGTAGGCAGCGTCTCTCATGCAAGGTATGCAGTCAGAGACACCCTAGTGTACTCCATATTTCCCCAAAAGAGAAGGAAACAAATTTTGTGCAAGCCAAAGGAGAATCTGAGACAGCGATGAGCAGTGCTCTGATTTCTGTTCAATCCAGTGGTCTAACAGGGGCCGGTGAGCAAGACTGTACACTCCCCATAGTTCCAGTTCAAGTTAAGTCTAAGAAGGGATATAAGACATTGATCACCTATGCCTTCCTGGATCCTGGGAGCTCAGCATCATTCTGTACGGAGCGACTGATGAACAAGCTGAATCTCAGGGGAAGAAGAACCAATATTCTTCTCCGGACTATGGGTCAGGAGAAGGTCGTTGGAAGCCATATTGTTTCAGATTTGGAGGTGGCTGAACTGGATGGGGATTGTTTTTGTGAACTGCCTGATATCTACACACAGAAAACCATGCCAGTTCATCAAGGCAACATTCCTCCTCAGAAGGATCTTCTACGGTGGCCACATCTGAAGCATGTACAGATAAGAGAGATTAATTCAGAGATTGATCTGCTGATTGGAACCAACGTCCCAAAGGCACTGGAGCCGTGGCAAGTTGTCCGAAGCATGGATGGGAGTCAATACGCAGTCAAAACTATGCTGGGATGGACTGTAAAGGGACCTCTTAAAGGCGACGGGATAACAGAAACTACTTGTGGACATCCAGATGTCATTGTCAATAGAATCTATGTTGCAAGCCTGGATGATTTGTGGAAGCAGCAACTAAAGACAGATTTTCCTGAATGCAGTCAGGACGAGCAGATGGGGTTATCGAGAGAAGACAGTCAGTTTCTGGAATACGTTACAAAAACTGCTAAGTGGGTGGATGGCCATTACAGTATTGGCTTACCTTTGAGGAAAAGGGATGTAAACATGCCAAATAATAGGAGAGTTGCAGAACAGCGTGTTCTGAGCCTCAAGAGGAGGTTTGGTAAAGATACTTCATTTCACGCTGATTATACAGCATTTATGAATGACATCATCTCCAGACGGCGGGCTCGTCGGCGAGCGCCTGGTGGCCGGGTTTGCCACGGAGCCCGGCCGGGCACAGCCCGAACAAGCGACGTGGCTCCCATCTCTCCAGCCCATGGGCCCACCACCTGTGGGAGGAACCGTTGGGGTCGGGTGCGATGCCACATGGGTGGCAGTGAAGGTCAGGGGCCTCGACGGACCAGACCCGGGCGGCAGACGCTGGCTCTGGGGACGTGGAACGTCACCTCTCTGTGGGGAAGGAGCCGGAACTGGTGCGGGAGGTGGGCGCTACCGGTTAGATCTGGTGGGGCTTACCTCTACGCACAGTCTCGGTTCTGGAACCATACTCCTGGATAGGGGTTGGACTCTTTTCTTCTCCGGAGTTGCCCAGGGTGTGAGGCGCCGGGCGGGTGTGGGGATACTCACAAGCCCCGGCTGAGCGCCGCTGTGTTGGAGTTTACCCGGTGGACGAGAGGGTCGCCTCCCTCGCCTGCGGGTTGTGGGGAAAACTCTGACTGTTGTTTGTGCATATGCACCAAACAGGAGTTCGGAGTATTCGGCCTTCTTGGAGACCTTGACTGGAGTCCTGCATGGGGCTCCAGTGGGGACTCCATTGTTCTGCTGGGGGACTTCAACGCACGTGGGCAATGATGGAGACACCTGGAGAGGCGTGATTGGGAGGAACGGCCTCCCTGATCTAAACCAGAGTGGTTGTTTGTTGTTGGACTTCTGTGCTAGTCATGGATTGTCTATAACGAACACCATGTTCGAACATAGGGATGCTCATAAGTGTACCTGGTACCAGAGCACCCTAGGCCGAAGGTCAATGATCGATTTCATAATCGTTTCATCTGATCTGAGGCCGTATGTTTTGGACACTCGGGTGAAGAGAGGGGCAGAGCTGTCAACCGATCACCATCTGGTGGTGAGTTGGGTCAGGGGTGGGGGAAGACTCTGGACAGACCTGGTAAGCCCAAACGTGTAGTGGGGTAAATTGGGAACGTCTGGAGGAGGCCCCTGTCCGACAGACTTTCAACTCACACCTCCGGGCGGAGCTTTTCGTGCATCCCTGTGGAGGCTGGGGGCATTGAACCCGAGTGGACAATGTTCAAAGTTTCCATTGCTGAAGCTGCGGCGAGGAGCTGTGGTCTTAGGATCTTAGGTGCCTCAAGGGGCGGTAACCCACGAACACCGTGGTGGACACCAGTGGTCAGGGAAGCCGTCCGACTGAAGAAGGAGTCCTTCCGGGATATGTTATCTCGGAGGACTCCGGAGGCAGTTGCAGGGTACCGAAGGGCCCGAAGGGCTGCAGCCTCTGCCGTGAAAGAGGCAAAGCAGCGGGTGTGGGAGAAGTTTGGAGAAGACATGGAGAAGGACTTTCGGTCGGCACCAAAGTGTTTCTGGAAAACTGTTCGCCACCTCAGGAGGGGAAGGGGGGAACCATCCAAGCTGTGTACAGTAAGGATGGGACACTGTTGACCTCCACTGAGGAGGTAATAGGGCGGTGGAGGGAGCACTTTGAGGAACTCCTGAATCCGACTAATCGCCCTCTATGTTAGAGGCAGAGCTGGAGGATAACGGGGGATTGTCGTCGATTTCCCGGGCGGAAGTCACTGATGTAGTCAAACAACTACACAGTGGCAAAGCCCCGGGGATTGATGAGATCCGTCCAGAAATGCTCAAGGCTCTGGGTGTGGAGGGGCTGTCCTGGTTGACACGCCTCTTCAACATTGCGTGGAAGTCTGGGACGGTGCCAAAGGAGTGGCAGACTGGGGTGGTGGTTCCTCTTTTTAAAAGGGGGACCAGAGGGTGTGTGCCAATTATAGGGGTATCACACTTCTCAGCCTCCCTGGTAAAGTCTACTCCAAGGTGCTGGAAAGGAGGGTTCGGCCGATAGTCGAACCTCGGGTTGAGGAGGAACAATGCGGATTCCGTCCTGGTCGTGGAACAACGGACCAGCTCTTCACTCTCAAGGATCCTGGAGGGAGCCTGGGAGTATGCCCAACCGGTCTACATGTGTTTTGTGGATTTGGAGAAGGCGTATGACCGGGTCCCCGGGAGATACTGTGGGAGGTGCTGCGGGAGTATGGGGTGAGGGGTCTCTACTCAGGGCCATCCAATCTCTGTATGACCAAAGTGAGAGCTGTGTCCGGGTTCTCGGTAGTAAGTCGGACTCGTTTCAGGTGAGGGTTGGCCTCCGCCAGGGCTGCGCTTTGTCACCAATCCTGTTTGTAATATTTATGGACAGGATATCGAGGCGTGAGTCGGGGTGGGGAGGGGTTGCAGTTTGGTGGGCTGGGGATCTCATCGCTGCTCTTTGCAGATGATGTGGTCCTGATGGCATCATCGGCCTGCGACCTTCAGCACTCACTGGATCGGTTCGCAACCGAGTGTGAAGCGGTTGGGATGAGGATCAGCACCTCTAAATCGGAGGCCATGGTTCTCAGCAGGAAACCGATGGAATGCCTTCTCCAGGTAGGGAATGAGTCCTTACCCCAAGTGAAGGAGTTCAAGTACCTTGGGGTTTTTGTTCGCGAGTGAGGGGACAATGGAGCGGGAGATTGGTCGGAGAATCGGGCGCAGCGGGTGCGGTATTGCATTCAATCTATCGCACCGTTGTGACGAAAAAGAGAGCTGAGCCAGAAGGCAAAGCTCTCGATCTACCGGGTCAGTTTTCGTTCCTACCCTCACCTATGGTCATGAAGGCTGGGTCATGACCGAAAGAACGAGATCCAGGGTACAAGCGGCGAAATGGGTTTCCTCAGGAGGGTGGCTGGCGTCTCCCTTAGAGATAGGGTGAGAAGCTCAGTCATCCGTGAGGAGCTCGGAGAGAGCCGCTGCTCCTTTGTCGAAAGGAGCCAGTTGAGGTGGTTCGGGCATCTGGTAAGGATGCCCCCTGGGCGCCTCCCTAGGGAGGTGTTCCAGGCACGTCCAGCTGGGAGGAGGCCTCGGGGAAGACCCAGGACTAGGTGGAGGGATTATATCTCCAACCTGGCCTGGGAACGCCTCGGGATCCCCCAGTCGGAGCTGGTTAATGTTGCTCGGGAAAGGGAAGTTTGGGGTCCCCTGCTGGAGCTGCTCCCCCCGCGACCCGACACCGGATAAGCGGACGAAGATGGATGGATGGATGGATCATCTCCAAGGGCTATGCGGAGACGGTACCACCTGAGGATCTGGAACGGAGTGACGGTAGGGTATGGTATATACCACACCATGGTGTATACCACCCGAAGAAGAAAAAGATCAGAGTTGTCTTCGATTGCGCAGCTACTTTCCAAGGAACCTCGTTGAATGCACAGCTCCTGCAGGGACCTGATCTTACTAGCAAGCTAGTTGGAGTTATGACAAGATTTCGTCAGAGTACCAGCTGAGGATTCAGATCTGTTGAGGTTTCTTTGGTGGCCGAATAGAGACCATAATCAGAACCTGGTAGAGCACAAAATGGTTGCACATCTGTTTGGAGCCACATCTTCACCAAGTTGTGCAAGTTTTGCCCTCAGGAAATGTGCAGAGGATAATCAGGAACACTTCAGCCCCAAGGTAATTGAAACAATTCTACACAATTTCTATGTGGATGATTGTCTCACATCAGTGGCTTCTGAGGAAGAGGCAACAGCACTCTACAAAGACCTTTGTGCCCTTTGTGCTAAAGGGGGTTTTCGACTCACAAAGTGGATTAGCAACAGACGTGACATGCTGGCAGCTATACCTACCACAGAGAGAGCGAAAGAGGTTAAGGATTTGGATTTGGATAATGATACACTTCCTGTAGAAAGAGCATTGGGCGTTCAATGGTGTGTTCAGTCCGATACCTTCAAGTTCAAAGTCCGGATCAAAGAGCAACCCTTAACCAGAAGAGGGATCCTCTCCACGGTCAGTTCAATATATGACCCCTTGGGAATCTTGGCACCTGTTGTCTTGTCTGCCAAAAGGATCCTTCAAGATTTGTGCAGAAAGAATCTAGGTTGGGATGATGTTGTACCAGACTCGGCTGTACAAGAGTGGAGAAGTTGGCTGAAGGAGCTCCGTCAGCTTGAAAGTTTTAAAGTTGACAGATGTTTGAAACCAGTGGACTTTGGAAAAGTAATCTCTGCTCAGTTACACCACTTCGCAGATGCCTGTGAGAGTGGATATGGAACAGTGACATACCTGCTTTTACACAATATTCACAGACAAGTTTACTGTGCTTTTATAATGGGTAAGGCCAGAGTGGCCCCATTGAAACCAATCACCATTCCTCGTATGGAGTTGACGACTGCCATGGTTGCATGTTGAATGGATGAGTTGTGGAGGAAAGAATTGCAGATGAAACTTCAGGACTCCATTTTTTGGACCGATAGTACTTCCGTACTAAAGTACATCAGCAATGAGACCTCAAGGTTTCGGACCTTTGTAGCCAATCGGGTTTCAAAGATACTCAGCGTATCAAATCCATCTCAGTGGAGATACATTAACACCACAAGCAATCCTGCTGACCTGGCTTCTAGGGGAGTAAAGGTGTCAACGTTTCTGAAAGATAATATTTGGCTGTCTGGAACTCAGATTCTTGTTGGACCAGAAGAGAGGTGGCCTGAAAACCCTGATGGCTCTGGGAGAATCTTACCAGATGACCCTGAAGTCAAGATGAGCTTGATGGTGAATGCTGTGCAGGCTGAAGAGATGATCGATGTAGTCACCTGCTTGATCAATCACTTCTCCTCCTTGATTCGTCTGAAAAAGAGTGTTGGCTTAACAAGCTTAATCCAGTACTGGAAGACGGTATCCTGAGAGTCGGAGGACGACTTAGCAGAGCAGCTTTGCCCGAAGAATCTAAGCATCCTGCCATATTGGCAAAAGATTTACACATTTCGGACCTCATTCTTCAGCATATACATAGAGAGGTGGGACATGGTGGTCGCAACCATATGCTAGCTAGACTGCAGCAAAAATACTGGATCCCTGGGGCTAGTTTGGCTATAAGGAAGACCCTGTCAAAGTGTATTGTCTGTCGACAACTGCATGCAGCTCCAGGGCAACAGCAGATGGCGGATTTACCTCAGGACAGAGTTTCTCCAGATGAACCTCCATTCACTTGTGTTGGAGTGGATTACTTCGGACCGTTTGAAGTTAAGCGGGGAAGGAGTATATTGAAAAGGTATGGAGTTCTCTTCTCGTGCCTTTCTATAAGAGCCATACACATCGAAGTAGCATCGTCGTTGGACACAGATTCCTTTGTTAATGCTCTTCGACGTTTTATAGCAAGACATGGACAAATACTGGAATTACGCTCAGACAATGGAACCAACTTTGTTGGTGCTGAGCGTAAATTACGGGAGGCGATGGAGGGTTGGAATCTTTCTCAAATCAACAACACCCTCCTTCAGAAAGGAATAAAGTGGGTTTTCAATCCCCCCACAGGATCACATCATGGAGGAGTTTGGGAGAGGTTGATAAGATCTGTGAGGAATGTTTTGAATTCCACCCTGAAGGTGCAGAACCTTGATGAGGAAGGTCTTTATACAGTTCTTTGTGAAGCAGAAGCTATCATAAACAGTCGTCCCATTACCAAGGCATCCACAGATCCCAATGATTTGGAACCACTAACCCCTAACCATCTCTTGCTGCTTAAAAGCAAGCCATCTTTGCCAATGGGACAGTTCCAAAAGGAAGACATCTATGTTCGTCGCAGATGGAAACAAGTTCAGTATATAACTGACTTGTTTTGGAAACGTTGGACTAAGGAATACTTGCCTCTTCTTCAGGAACGTCAGAAGTGGTCAAGTGTCAAGCGCAACTTTCTTCCTGGAGATATTGTGCTCATAATTGACGACTTGGCACTTCGCAACTCATGGCTTACAGGAAGGATTGTGCAAACTATCCCTGAGAGGACTTGTTCGTCAGGTGCGAATCAAGACAAAGACCAGCTATTTGGACAGACCTATTACAAAGATTTGTCTTCTACAGCAAGCAGAAGATCCATGAGGACATCAAGCTGACCTTTGAACAATAGACTTTGACTGTGACTTGGACATTGTCTTATGGGCCATTTTTTTGGCCCTACATGACTGACTAAGTGATTGTAAGGATCACATTTTTTGAATGGTCTATGGACTCTTTCTATGCGGTTTGTTTTTCGGAGCTCAAGAAGAAAAGGACATTTTTTCAAATGGACTATTTTATCTTTTACAAAAAAAAAAAAAAAGGGAATTGGGATATTTATTGTTGGTCTCCTACATAATGTGTAGTTATGTAATTATTGTGGTAAAAACATTAGGGGCCGGAATGTAGGAGCCACATATTGGCTATTGTTTATGGTCTTATTCATGTTGTGTTGTTGTTATTGTGTTGTGCTTTGATGTTGTGGGTGGTGGGCGTTTTATCACGGTTTGAGCGGAAGTGATAGTCTATTTGTTTGCTTCACCTGTGCATCTGGGTTTTGGGCATTGACAGAGAGGGCGTGAGCTTGGGAGCGAACACTTTTGTTGACCGCATCACGCTGCATGAACGCAATTCTTCTACTCACCAGGTAACAATTACATTTGATAACTGCAGTGTTAAGTGTATTTTACGTGTGGAAGAAGAAGAATAAAAAAAATCATTGCAATACAATCTCGAGCACATCACAGTGTGTATCTCTCAGTGTTTAGCCCCTCATGGCAGCACCTTTTGGACTGCTTACAGCCGTAATACTAGTGCCTCTCCTCTGACTCACCGCCAGTTCACAGCTCGCTTCCCACAACCAGTGGTGGAATGTAACAAAGTACAAATTCTTTGTTACTGTACTTAAGTACATTTTTCACATATCTGTACTTTACTTAAGTAGAATCAATAGTGCATACTTTTGACTTTTACTAAGTAAAACTAGTGTAACTAGTTACATTTTGCAGCAATTATCTACACTTTCTACTCCACTACATTTCTACAACGTTCTGTTACATTTTCTGATCAGTTTTTCCCCCTGCCAAAACTTCTTCCTGACCGCCACACGTTTGCAGTCCTCAGGGAAGCCTTCAGCAGCGGCTCCTGCACTGGCGCAGTCCGTCCAGGTCCCGGTGCCGCTCGAGATATTTTGAATCCCACTATGGCCACGCCACGACCCGCCCTTCAATAGCATTTATTGGCCAGGCGCGTACCCGCCCGGTACTACCGCTGCTCCTATTACTGCCGCTGCTCCTGATTCTCTACTTGGTCATATTTGAAGCATCTGTTCACATAGGGTTAATATACAACCCGTATATTTATCTTAGAAACACTCCCGGTCCTCCTCAGCTGTGAAGCCACGTACTTGTTGTCCAAGCCCGTGTGCAGCATTCACTGTCCCGTGGGAAATAATGCAAAGTCAAGCTTCATGCAGATCACCCTGATAGATAACCAGAATTGAAAGTAAGTTAATTACATTAACCTAAAACTAACTTAATTAAAATGCCCCATATTATTATTATTTTTTATTAATATAGACATTAAGAGAATACATTGTTATGCAAGTACTTTTACTTTTAATACTTAAAGTACATTAAAAATCAGGTACTTTTTACTGTTTCTTAAGTAGTGTTGTCATTGTGGTACTTCCACTTTTACTAAAGTAAATATGTCTCTGGTTATTTGTACTTTTACTTAAGTACTGAGATTCAGTACTTCCTCCACCACTGCCAGCTAGCTCGGGCTGCGCGGCCAGCCCGTTCTTCAATGTGTATGTCCAGTTTTATACAATCCCGTTCATGGTGGTGTGTGAAAATACTGCTTTCTCAGTCTTTTGAATTACGAAAATGTCTTGCATCTGGCATCTCCCTCATGGCATGTCCGTTCCAGCTCCAAAGCGCCCACCTCTCTACACAGGTGCCACTGATTATGGCTAAGGTAAGTAAGTAAGTAAAGGTTATTTGTATAGCATCTTTCACAGATAAAAATCGCAAAGTGCTTTACAATAAAATATAATACAATACAACAAATTAAAATACAAGAACATTTAAATACAAATAGAAAACATAACAAACAACCATAAAAAAAACTCCACTAACTAAAAGCCTGCTTGAATAGCAGAGTCTTCAATTGCTTTTTAAAAGATTCGACAGAATTCACACAACGTAGCGAGAGAGGCAAGACATTCCATAGCCTAGGAGCCACTGCTTGGAATGACTCTCCACTCATTTACAGACATCTTTTTCATCATGCAAGTCTATAGGAAAAAGCCTTTTTGGGCTAGAGTGCACCACATGACGTTGTAATTCCACCGTTTGGCCACTATGTTCACTTTGCTTCAAAGCCTGGCTCACTTCCTGGGAGCCTGGACAACACCCTCAAGTGTGACGTCAGTGCTGACCAGGGGCGATTCTAGGATCTGACCTTTGGGGGCTCAGCCCCTTATGAAAGTTGATAGCAGTTAAGCTAGGGGGGTCCGGGGGCATGCCCCCATAAGATTTTTGACTTCTGAGTTTTGGAGAAAGAAATAGACAGATTGAGACATGCAATTCAAGGCATCTGCTGTGAAAAAAAGATGGCAACTACAAAGCATGATTATTGCAGCACTTATACCCAGGGGCATCGGACTGGGGGGAAAAAGGGACTTTGTTCCTCATGTGAGGAGGGCCCAAAAAGATCCTAGAATTAATAGCTGTGGATGCAGGGAGGGCCTCTCCGGGAACCATCACCTTATCGTGGTGGAGAGGTTTGTGTGTCCCTATGAACCTGAGGGCTGTGTTGTCTGGAGCTGTGTGCAAAGTGGCAAAGTGGTCTCAGGGAAGCGGCCAGACAAAGAATGGTTCAAAAACCCTATGAAACAACGTAGAAGAGGTGAAGTTACCCTGCCCGGAGGAAGCCCGGGGCCCCCGTCTGGAGCCAGGCCCAGATGGCGGGCTTGTCAGCGAGCGCCTGGTGGCCAGGTTTGCCACGGAGCCCGGTTGGGCACAGCCTGAAGAAGCAACGTGGCAACTCCCTCTCCATCCCATGGGCCCACCACCTGTGGGAGGAACCGCTGGGGTCAGGTGCGCTGCTACACGGGTGGCAGTGAAGGTCAGGGGCCTCGATGGACCAGACCCGGGCAGCAGACGCTGGCTCTGTGGGGGAAGGAGCTGGAACTGGTGCGGGAGGTGGAGTGCTAACGGTTAGATGTGGTGAGGCTTACCTCTACGCACAGTCTCGGTTCTGGAACCATACTCCTGGATAGGGGTTGGACTCTTTTCTTCTCCGGAGTTGCCCAGGGTGTGAGGTGCCGGGCGGGTGTGGGGATACTCACATGCCCCCGGCTGAGCACCGCTGCGATGGAGTTTACCCCGGTGGACGAGAGGGTTGCCTCCCTACGCCTGCGGGTTGTGGGGGGGAAAACTCTGACTGTTGATTGTGCATATGCACCAAACAGGAGTTCGGAGTATTCGGCCTTCTTGGAGACCTTGACTGGAGTCCTGCATGGGGCTTCAGTGGGGGACTCCATTGTTCTGCTGGGGGACTTCAACGCGCACATGGGCAATGATGGAGACACATGGAGAGGCGCGATTGGGAGGAACGGCCTCCCTGATCTAAACCAGAGTGGTTGTTTGTTGTTGGACTTCTGTGCTAGTCATGGATTTCTCTATAACAAACACCATGTTCGAACATAGGGATGCTCATAAGTGTACTTGGTACCAGAGCACCCTAGGCCAAAGGTCAATGATCGATTTTATAATCGTTTCATCTGATCTGAGGCCGTGTGTTTTGGACACTCGGGTGAAGAGAGGGGCAGAGCTGTCAACTGATCACCATCTGGTTGTGAGTTGGGTCAGGGGGTGGGGGAAGACTCTGGACAGACCTGGTAAGCCCAAATGGGTAGTGCGGGTAAATTGGGAACGTCTGGAGGAGGCCCCTGTCTGACAGACTTTCAACTCACACCTCCGGCGCAGCTTTTCGTGCATCCCTGTGGAGGCTGGGGGCATTGAACCCGAGTGGACAATGTTCAAAGTTTCCATTGCTGAAGCTGCGGCGAGGAGCTGTGGTCTTAGGGTCTTAGGTGCCTCAAGGGGCGGTAACCCACGAACACCGTGGTGGACACCGGTGGTCAGGGAAGCCATCCGACTGAAGAAGGAGTCTTTCCGGGATATGTTATCCCAGAGGACTCCGGAGGCGGTTGCAGGGTACCGAAGGGCCCGAAGGGCTGCAGCCTCTGCCGTGAAAGAGGCAAAGCAGCGGGTGTGGGAGAAGTTTGGAGAAGACATGGAGACTTTCGGTCGGCACCAAGGTGCTTCTGGAAAACTGTTCGCCACCTCAGGAGGGGGAAGCGGGGAACCATCCAAGCTGTGTACAGTAAGGATGGGACACTGTTGACCTCAACTGAGGAGGTAATAGGGCGGTGGAAGGAGCACTTTGAGGAACTCCTGAATCCGACTAATACGCCCTCTATGTTAGAGGCAGAGCTGGAGGATGATGGGGGATCATTGTCAATTTCCCAGGTGGAAGTCACTGATGTGGTCAAACAACTCCACAGTGGCAAAGCCCCTGGGATTGATGAGATACGTCCAGAAATGCTCAAGGCTCTGGGTGTGGAGGGGCTGTCCTGGTTGACACGCCTCTTCAACATTGCATGGAAGTCTGGGACAGTGCCAAAGGAGTGGCAGACCGGGGTGGTGGTTCCCCTTTTTAAAAAGGGGGACCAGAGGGTGTGTGCAAATTAAAGGGGTATCACACTTCTCAGCCTCCCTGGTAAAGTCTACTCCAAGGTGCTGGAAAGGAGGGTTCGGCCGATAGTCGAACCTCAGATTGAAGAGGAACAATGCGGATTCCGTCCTGGTCGTGGAACAACGGACCAGCTCTTCACTCTCGCAAGGATCCTGGAGGGAGCCTGGAAGTATGCCCAACCAGTCTACATGTGTTTTGTGGATCTGGAAAAGGCGTATGACCGGGTCCCCCGGGAGATACTGTGGGAGGTGCTGCGGGAGTATGGGGTGAGGGGGTCTCTTCTCAGGGCCATCAAATCTCTGTACGACCAAAGTGAGAGTTGTGTCCGGGTTCTCGGCAGTAAGTCGGACTCGTTTCAGGTGAGGGTTGGCCTCCGCCAGGGCTGCGCTTTGTCACCAATCCTGTTTGTAGCATTTATGGACAGGATATCGAGGCGTAGTCGGGGTGGGGAGGGGTTGTGGTTCGGTGGGCTGGGGATCTCATCGCTGCTCTTTGCAGATGATGTGGTCCTGATGGCATCATCAGCCTGCGACCTTCAGCACTCACTGGATCGGTTTGCAGCCGAGTGTGAAGCGGTTGGGATGAGGATCTGCACCTCTAAATCTGAGGCCATGGTTCTCAGCAGGAAACCGATGGAGTGCCTACTCCAGGTAGGGAATGAGTCCTTACCCCAAGTGAAGGAGTTCAAGTACCTTGGGGTTTTGTTCGCGAGTGAGGGGACAATGGAGCGGGAGATTGGTCGGAGAACCGGCGCTGCGGGTGCGGTATTATATTCAATTTATCGCACCGTTGTGACGAAAAGAGAGCTGAGCCAGAAAGCAAAGCTCTCGAGCTACCGGCCAGTTTTCGTTCCTACCCTCACCTATGGTCATGAAGGCTGGGTCATGACCGAAAGAACAAGATCCAGGGTACATGCGGCCGAAATGGGTTTCCTCAGGAGGGTGGCTGGCGTCTCCCTTAGAGATAGGGTGAGAAGCTCAGTCATCCGTGAGGAGCTCGGAGTAGAGCTGCTGCTCCTTCGCGTCAAAAGGAGCCAGTTGAGGTGGTTCGGGCATCTGGTAAGGATGCCCCCTGGGCACCTCCCTAGGGAGGTGTTCCAGGCACGTCCAGCTGGCAGGAGGCCTCGGGGAAGACCCAGGTCTAGGTGGAGGGATTATATCTCCAACCTGGCCTGGGAACGCCTCGGGATCCCCCAGTCGGAGCTGGTTAATGTTGCTTGGGAAAGGGAAGTTTGGGGTCCCCTGCTGGAGCTGCTCCCCCCGCGACCCGACACCGGATAAGCGGATGAAGATAGATGGATGGATGGATGGATGGATGGATGCAGGGAGGGGCCCATAGAAAATGTCTTTCTACAGGACCCAGAATTTTGTTCTACACCCCAGCACATACCTTGAACTGATAAAATAAGCCTTAACATATTTTTAGACAGGATTATTCATGTTTTTTTCTGCTGTTAATTTTCAACTTTTTCATTTACATCATTGATAGAAACTGATATGGTTATATAGCTAAATGATGAATAATCTAATCTAATAATGCCTCTGAACCAGATGGGGAAAATCCAACATATCTTTTTCTTAAGAGCCTAGTCCTCCATGAAATGCATATGTAAATATAATGTGAATGGAATATTTTAAGTGTTCTAAGTGATTTTGCCAGTACAATATATGTCCACTTACTCACCTGGTTCTCCCAGGTCCCTCTCTTTGTCCTCTCTCTCCATCCTTCTCTCTCTCTCTCCATCCTCCTCTCTCCCTCTATCCCCCTCCCTGCGTCATATCACTGACAATCACATACAAAACATTTTGTAATCAACTAGAAAATAATCTTCAAATAAAAGAGAAAACAAAACACACTAGTCCTATATATGTCTTATAGGCTACCTAGCCATTTTCTCACCTTGTTCATTTTGCTCTCTCTTCCCTTCTCCCTCTCTATTCTCCTCACTCCTTTGTGCTGTCAACCACAAGGCAAATATAAATCGACTAATCAACAGAGAATGTATGTGTAAGCTACCAAAGGTTATAAATTCACCTATTTATAACAAATGTGAATATGGCGTTGCTGTTCAGTGCAGTGTTATAATGTTCAAGGCTTATCTTATACTCTCTCACCTGAACCTGGCTTTTTTCTTTCAAAAGAGAAACGTATATCCATCTATGGGGAAACAGACTGTGGGTCAGGGTTTGTTGTACCAGTGTTTCAGTTCTGATATGAATGAGTCTGATGATCCGTCACGTTGAATTATTTATTTTTCATTGGCATTGACAGTTAAAAATAAGAAAGTGTCGGCAGCGCTAGGCTATTTTTAGCGGTGCTTAAGCCGTTACGGCAGGCTATTAATAGCACACTTTAAAAACTCGTTGTAGGCTACTCCTAAGCTAGCTACATTTGCCTACAGTTAGCAATTTTGTCTAATGTTGCACAACAAAATTGGTCTCCATGGTGAATAAGCTAGGCTAATTCAGATATGATTGCCATCATTGTGATCAGGGAATCACAGATTGGTTCCACAAATACTACACCTGTAGCCTACTTAACGTGTTCATTCGATTAGATTTAATTTTCACTCCATAAGCCATACCTTTTCATTGGTTGAAAGTAGCCATACTCTGACGACCGAATTCCCCAAAGTTATCTGCACAGACTGAAGGCTGAGGCGCTGAAGACGGAGGCTGTTGACTTTGGCTACAACTGAGCTGAGCCTGTCGTCATTTATCCTATTCCATCGCTCTAGCACTAAACGATTTCACAAAATCACAATGACAAAGACTTTATTTTTCAGGCAGTGGCGTAATGAGCCAACACCAGACCCCTATGCAGGATTATCAAGGCGGGCCCCCTACTACAGCACGTGATGATGGCGCAATGTCCATGAGTAGGCTACCATGAATAGGACAGGATAGGATCATAGAGACACAGCATATAAGAGATGACATGACTGACAAAATCAGGAATAGTCTACGCGCACCACAACAACAACAAAAAAAAAACTAGTGAATGCACACCATAACACATGAAAAAACACACAAGGGCAGTCCTTCCAGGATTTTGCGGCCTTTTTTTGAGATTGTTGTGGCCCAAAATGCCTGATTTCATGGGAGCTTTTATAAAAAATTGCAATAAAAGTTGCAATGTCTTTTGTTTGTTTGTTGCAATGAAGTTGCAGAAGACAGTGAAAGTTACTATTAATTAATTACTCTGGGCTGAGATTTCCTAGGAACCTTACCAAAAAGGCTCAGGATGCTGCAAATGTTGGTATAATATGAAAATGGCTGGTAGATTTACTGTCAGTGGCTTGTTGATCTTTACATTGTTAGTTAATTTCCTATCCTAGCCACACACACACATTCATACGGTTTGATAAAGTACTTATTGGACTTTAACTTATCATTGCACTTACAATAACAAGCGTAGCTGTTCTCAATTTAGGTCATTGTGTCGTCTCATCTGCGTTCTTTCCTGCATCCACTGTGTGTGCCCCGCCCGCTGCAGAGAGCCGACAGTATTGAAACAGCAGCCGCTGACTTTATAGTGAAAAAACCTTACAGCGTACATTGATGTTAAAATGTACACAGGTTGGCAGGACGGTCTGAAATGTCTTTCGCTGTACGTTTGGTCGGTCAATGTGAGATGTTCGAATCACACACACGTCTCGTCTTCCTATCAGAAACTAGGAAATAAATTTTACCTGTTCTCACTCCCGCTTGGTCAGTGGCTGCACGTGGGACTGCTGGGATTGTTGCGAGTAATGAAAATGCGATAGGGGGCCCCGACTGTCAATCAATATCTTCCAGTGATGCAGGCCCCTGATTGGTCTGGGCCAGTAAGCACCGCTTACCCTGCTTACCGATAGTTACGCGTCTGTTTTCAGGGGTGCTGAGATGATTTTTAGGGGTGCTTCAGCACCCCTAAAAATAGCCTAGCACCGCCTATGATGCTGACCCTGCCTCCAACTGCCTGCCTAAACCAAGCGTCCATATAAAAGACATTTATCAAAATAACCAATGAAAGTTATATAATAACAGTCATGTTCAGACTGATGTTAAGAAATATCCAGCTTCCTCATTTATTTGAATGAGACCAGTCTGTGGACAAAGTCAAGGTGCCAACACAGAGGGCTCCAGCAGAAGAACACAGCGTCGCCTACCAAAAAAGTTAAAGCTGGTTTAATCAAATACCTGCAAGCTCACCTGAAGATCATTGTGAAGATTTTGTTTTTATTTTTGCCATGATAACTATCCAGAGTTGTAAAATCCTACCTCAGAGAGTTATAAACCACTGTTCTTTGCTTTTTTTTTAAGATTACTTTTGGGGCATTTTTAAGCCTTTATTTAGGACAGCTGAAGACATGAAAGAGGAGAGAGAGGGGGAGTGACACGCAGCAAAGGGCCACAGGTCGTAGCTGAACCGGCGGCCGCTGCGTCGAGGAGCAAACCTCCATATATGGGTGCCCGCTCCACCAGGTGAGCTACCCAGGTGCCCATGAACCACTGTTAAGTGTTTTGGCATCTGCATTAATATATTACTCTAACTGGACTTCTGGATTTGGATTCCCTTTTCTTAACTGTACTTGAAGCAACATACCCTTACCATGTAGCACTTTGCTTCTTCTTTTTAAACGTAGCTGTTTTCGGTCTAAATGCCCTGTAACGCATCGTCAGTAACCCATCCTGCCCTGTGGATGGAGGCATTTTCATCCTGGAGGAGAGAGAAAGAAATACGGTTTCATCTTAGGGTAAAGCCACTTAGATGTTTTCCATCCAAAACCGAGGTCAGCTCAGCCTGCTAAACATGTCACAGAGCAGTATACCTGTATAGAAGGACATTTCCAGGTTTCTCCTTATCACAACAATGTATGTTCTGGTAGATTCTGTATTTCTACCAACCACTACTTTACCCCTCATCCCAAATTTAAACATCCTCAGCCCGACTACAATGTAGTCGTGCCTGTCTGTAAAATCTCCACCTGCCAGGCTGAGTAATTGGACAATAAAGTTGTTGCTGATGGCGATGTGTTGTATTTCTGGTGTGGTCTAATGTAGAAGAGAATTACAATGGCTCCAAGACCCAAATAGGTTGTGCATTCAGTTGGTGCAGGCCGTCACCTTATGAATCATGTCAGCTAGAGGAAAGAGACAGGCTTCTTTTTGGCAGATCAAACACCTCATCAATCTTACTTATTTTATAGGCAGAGAGCAAATAATTTTCCTTTGATGTTGGCTCATATTTTCTTGGCATAGATACCATCTATTCTCTGAAACATAAATTGAAACATTCTGTTAAGACCTTGGATTCTGCGAGAGCTTCCTGAAGGTGAATCAACAGTATGGCAGACAATTGTGAACATCACGGCTGTCAATTGCATTTGAGTTCAACAATTATGTGTTTTGGGTGTAAGTCGGCCAGAGATTACCTCAGGGCTTGGACATTTTCCTGCATTTAAACCCTTAATAACCAACCACTGGGGGGTGGCCTCTAGCTCACCCAGTAAGAGCGTGCACCCCATGTAGGCTGAGTCTTGTGCAGTGGCGTGGGTTCGAATCCAACCTGTTTCCCTTTGCTGTGTTTCATCCACCATCTCTCTCTGTCTAGCCACTGTCACTATCTAATAAAGAGAAAAAGTCTTAAAAAATAATAACCATTTCATCTCAGTATGCAGTTGCTCTAAATTTGTTTAATTGGTTGACTTTTTTCTGTAATGTTGTGTCCTGTTTATTCTCAACATCATCAGCTCACTCTCAGTGATCTATCGAGATTAAATAAAGATTGAAATGAAATTTTGCCACAATTAGATGCCATGTGTCTTTTTTTATGCCACTTTTAGTAGATATATAGTAGATATTAAGAAATGGCAAAAAAAGACACGTATGGCATCTAACTGTGGCAAAATGAAGTAAAGTTAGTGGCTAGCACTGTCGCCTCACTGCAAGAAGGTTCTGGGTTCAATTCCCAGACAAGGCCGGCCTTTCTGTGTAGAGTTTGCATGTTCTCCCTGTGTTCGCATTGGTTTCTTCCTGGTCCCACGGTTTCCTCCCACCACCAAAACCTGTATGCTAGAGTAATTCTCTCTGATCCCACTGTACAGTGACTGCCCACTGCTCCTAATGCTAAGGATGGGCTGCTGCAGAGATTGAATTTCACTACATTTTACTGTGTACGGTTGTATGTGACAATACATTTAAAGGTGCTCTAAGCAATGTCACACGTTTTTTAGGCTACAACATTTTTTGTCACATACAGCAAACATCTCCTCACTATCCACTAGCTGCCTATCCCCTAAACTACGGTGGCCGAGAAGGGTCACAACACATACAAACGCCACAACAACTGCATATTCAGAAAACACCTCCAAATTCAGCAAAACACATGCAAATGCCACAACAACTACATATTCAGAAAACACCTTCAAATTCAGAAAACACATACAAACGCCACAACAACTACATATTCAGAAAACACCTCCAAATTCAGAAAACACATACAAACGCCACAACAACTATATATTCAGAAAACACCTCCAAATTCAGAAAACACATACAAACGCCACAACAACTACATATTCAGAAAACACCTCCAAATTCAGAAAACACATACAAACGCCACAACAATTACATATTCAGAAAACACATACAAATTCAGAAAACAACTTCGTCGATTTCACATCACGTACGCTGCAAATATTCACAGCACGAGTAAATAGGGAAACGAACTGCAAGCTGCAAAGACGACAACGGAAATGTTTCCAGGGGGGCCATAATCAGTGACGGACCCGCATCCATCTGGTTGTCTTCTCGCTATCTGCCGTTTCTCATTGTCAAGGGTCCTTCAGAGGGCTAGGTCAGACTCCTCCTGAGCATTTGGACAACATGTACATTGGAACAGGCTAGCAAGTGCATGTCATTTTTTGCTTGCGTCATTGAAAGTGTTTCGCCACCTTCACTTCCGCGCTGCATTTCAAAACACTGGACGACATGGATGTGGAACTGTGAACTGTGCTGTTCAATGTTTTTGTTGAAATGAAGAATATGAATCAGCGTCAGTCTGCTTGCAGGAGGAGAATAATCTGTCGGCAACTTTGCCGCAACGTGCTAAGGTAGGTAACGTTACCGACACTGTTAGGCTTTAATGTAAGCAATAGTCGTTTTCTCTTATTTATCCCATGTCAGTAAATTAAAAAAAAAATTGTGAGAGTTCATGTTTGCAATTGCATTAATCTTAATTGCATTATCCTTACAGTAGAAGTATACATTAGCTCGTAGTTTACTAAATGTATGTAACATTAGCCCATTGTCCAGTAGCTTCTAGCTTTCAAACAAATGCAGTGCAAAATATGATCAGCATCTACAAGGTAAACACTACCAGCTAATGACCTACCACAGGCAGTATGGTATGCAGTATGCTTAAATATATTTGTGATACAATTCTAATCTTACCAGGACAGGTTGGATAACTACTGGACTAACCTAAAGCTTTCTCCTTCTGTCTGCAGTCTTGAAGCAACCCCATCATCAGCTACTGAGTCTGGTCGCCGCTTCATGTTGAATATACTTGTGTACAGTTTAGTAATGTTTGAATAAATGTTATAATAAAGATACACGTTTCGTTAATGTCTTTTTAGAGCTTATATACCTTACAAGTTATTGAAACAGGTACCATCTGAATATAATTATTCAGTTAGAAATAGAAATTGAAAAACGTTTATATTATATACACACCCAAAAACGAAATGACAAAGACAAACCAGTTAAGTTAATGCATTTATTTTCAGAATGGCAAATAATCTAGCTATTCAACATCTCTCTTTGGCCTCTGCCTCCCTGCTTGTCTTTTGCTTTCCCATCATCAGCGACCACCTCCGTTTGTCCCTGTTAAAAGACAACAAACACAAGAAAAATATGTTTACCATTATGAATTCCATAACGTAACGTTATATGCAACGTTATACTTGTTACATGGGATACTACTCATATATTTTAGCCTTCATGTAACGTTGATAGTGAAGTAAATAAGGTGCAGCGTTACCTTAAATCATGCAGCTACAACTGATAAACACACATTTCTAAATCTCGGCTAACGTTATATAAAAGAGATGAAAATGCCACCGGACAAACTTTAAAAAAATAAAATGGTACAAAAAGACAGCAACCTAGCTAGCTAACAGCCTACTGTTAACGATAGCTTAACGTTAGCTCGGGTGTATCTACCTAATTACTATAGCAATTTGTGTAGCATTGAAGCGTTAAGCATTACATTGATGTAAAACATTAACGGTGATAACACATGTACGACACACTAAAGATACTTACATTTAAATTATTATTTCGCCGTGGCCATAGTTGGATACGTAATTTTGCACTCCGGATGGATGCGGGTCCGTCACTGATTATTGCCCCCCTGGAAACATTTCCGTTGTCGTCTTTGCAGCTTGCAGTTCGTTTCCCTATTTACTCGTGCTGTGAATATTTGCAGCTTACGTGATATGAATTTGACGAAGTTGTTTTCAGAATTTGGTGGTGTTTTCTGAATATGTAGTTGTTGTGGCGTTTGTAGGTGTTTTCTGAATATGTAGTCGTTTTGGCGTTTGTATGTGTTTTCTGAATATGTAGTTGTTGTGGCGTTTGTATGTGTTTTCTGAATTTGTATGTGTTTTCTGAATATGTAGTTGTTGTGGCATTTGTATGTGTTTTCTGAATTTGGAGGTGTTTTCTGTATATGCAGTTGTTGTGGCGGCGTTTGCATGTGTTTTGCTGAATTTGGAGGTGTTTTCTGAATATGCAGGTGTTGTGGCGTTTGTATGTGTTGTGACCCTTCTCGGCCACCGTACTAAACACACTGTAAAAAAAACATCTCCTCACTGTCTGCTAGCTGCCTGTCCCATAAACACACTGTAAAAAATGCGGTCTCTGTAGACAGCCCAGGCTCCACAAACGGCAACAAAAACAAACTGTGCCAACCTGCACCACTAAACATAACAAACAGTGTTCCAGCCAATAACCGACAAGAAGGATTTTGGGGTGGGGGTTGGGGGGTAGTGCGCAGAAACATGGAAGGGAGGAGGAGGGGATGAGATGAGGAGGAGGGAGGGGCGAACTAGCCTCGTTTTGTTTGACAATACTTTGAACGTCACCCAACATCGCTTAGAGCACCTTTAACTTAAATTTATAGCCTACTACTGTACATAAATTGCCATTATTTGGGACAGATAGCTAACACAAATGCAGTCCAGTCGAACAGCCCTGCAAAAAGTCCAAAACCAATACCATTCAATAGCGCTGTGTGTGTGTGTGTGTGTGTGTGTGTGTGTGTGTGTGTTTTTGTGTGTGTGTGTTTGTGTGTTTGAGAGAGTCAGATGTATCTGGATAATTACAGCCTCACATTCTCCACCTGCAAACTTTCCTCCATTGATTACTACGTCCTCCTCTCAACTGATTAAAAAGCTTCCACACCCACTTTGCTATTAACCATTTACGTTAATAAAAAATAGTCTATTTAATACAGCAAAAGTGACTGCTAAATTGCTAGTCCTGCTACCAATTACTGTTACAGCTCAGTGGAGTGGAAAACAAATGCTGATTGGTTGAGCGGGGGTTGATTTCTGGTAGCACTTCGTGGGCAATTAAATTATGACTCATCTTGAGCAATAACAGGATATTGTCATCCTGGGTTGTACCCATTTTTCAACAATCCATCACACAAGTGTAAAAAAGTGACTTCAGAAGCATATCTCAGTTCCTGTTCCCATGTGTCCTTCTTTTGTATATATAGGGTATTTCTTAAAACCTGCATTCATTGATTTTTTTGCCACTTGAGGGAAACTACGACAATCATTTTATTACGTAAGGCAATATGATGAATGTATTAGCAAACAGTTGCTTATTTACACATCCAGCAGACACAAAGGCACAGAGACACAACATCGTGTTTCCAATATATATGAATATTTCCAAAAACATTGTGGTCCACCAGAAGGGGAAGGACTTTGCCTCTCCATAGAATATGTGCATATGCAGATCCCTTTTTTGTGTAATTATATGTGTATAAGTACTGTATGTGAACAGGGAGGATTATGGAGGAGCTCCCAAATGTGAATTTATGATTAAAAGACAATATTAGGCCAATAAATCTCTCTGAGTCTTATCCTAATTTTATTATCAGTTAACTCAAGTTTTAAGATTACTATTCCACTCTGAGACTTCAGTAAGTACAATGCATAAGTAAATAAATAGCTAAATAAAAGCTAAATCAAAAAACCTGTGGGCATAGTGATCATTCTCACATGACATGTTTTTACAAAATCAGTTGCGGCTGGTGCCGAGGCCAATGGAGAGCACATCAGCAGAGCATGAAACTGCAACATCACAACAATGTGGAGATTTTACCAATAGGAAACTATTATTGAGTTGCCTCTCAATTTGGCGTTGGATGAAAGAATATTTATGACGTAGTTGAGCAGAGAGCCATCAGAACGCTGCTGGTTTTGGTATACTGTGATGTGTTGTTGATTGACAGGATGTTGAAACACAATCCACATCACTCTTTTACAGAACACGTCATGTCAGGTCTTTGAGACTTAATTAAACTATATTTTTTATGATGGATGCTTTATGCAACCCTGACAGTTTCAGTGCCCTGATCTGCCCTGTTGAACTGCAGGATTATCTCAGAGTATGCACTCAGACGACATTTCATTAAACATCACCTCAGGGCTCATGGACTGTTGCCGAAACCCACAGAGTAGCATGGATTGACATTGATTTGCTAGAAGTCTGACACCTTTGTAATGGCATGTATTAAATAATTGCCCAAAGTGATATTATTCGAAAATGTGATAATTATGTAATGGCCAACAATAACAGAAAAAGGTATACAAATGGTAGAATAACAACTTCATCAGAGATATTATGCTGATTTCTATCCAGCTCTGTGTCATGGCAGTGTGGGCAATGTGTTTCAATGAACAGTGTGTACCTTCCCTCTGCAGCCGTAGTTAAAACATTATAAAACCTTGAATGCGAAACCTGCCACAGAGATCTTGCTGAGATCCGCCCCAATGACGCTAAATGTCGGATTCAGCAGACAACGGCTGCTCTGAGCTCTGTGTCCTACCGCCACGGAGGGAAGGCACACACTGTTCATCTAAACACACTGCCCACACAAAGATGACACAGACCTGGACTGAAATCGGTAAAGTATCCCTTTAATTATGTTATTATTCATTTTTACTACTAATAATACAATATTATATTTTTGGGTATTTTTTTCACTTACAGTAGTACATTGATTTAAATATGGTGTTAGGTTGCTGTGGCTGCTGCTAGACAGCTCTCTGTCTCTGCTCTCCCCCTCCCCTCTCTGTCCTTAATTGCAGGAGTGAAGTCTGGTGTGCGGGAGTCAGGGTTCCAGCTGCAGCCCATCTACACCAATCACCTCTGCTACAAATACCTGGTCAATCTTCCACTCCTCGTTGGATCATAGTCTAGAGTCTAGACTATGATCCAGACTCTAGACCACATGTAAGGCCTAGTCCACACGGACACGGGTATTTTTATAACCGGAGTATTTTCTCCTCTGTTTTAAAAAAAAACCCGTCCACACATGCTCGGTTTAAAATAAATCTCCGTCCACATGAAAACGCAAAAACACGCTGTCAAGCCATTGCAAAGAATCATCAACAAAGCAGTTAGCGGTGCACAATATGACGTCAAACACAGCGGATAACGGCGCACACTCTGACGTCGCAAGGCAAAAAACCCGGTTATACTGTCCACACGTCAACACTGTAACCGGCGTTCCTGAAAATGCTCACCCTGGCCGGAGTTTTCAAAAATGTTCGGTTACAGTGCCCTGAAACTGCGTTTTCGTGTGGACGGAAGGCCGAATCGCGTAAAAAAAGTCACGGTTATAAAAATACCCGTGTCCGTGTGGATTAGGCCTAAGTCTCGCTGTTGATACCGCCTGCTAGTTGCTCTTTGTGTTTTTGGCCTGTTCTTATTGTTCTTTTTGTGCTACAGTATATCGGAACCTGACTCCTGCCTCCACTTCACTCCTGCCCCCCACCAATCCTGCTTGCCATACTGGACCTCACAACGGACTCAACACCACCACTTGGACCACACGGTATTATTCCTGCTCAGAACCCTGGACCTGTACACCTCTGTGGACCTGGACTTGTTATCCCCTTTTTGTAAAACCTGGAACCTTGAACTTGGAATAAATCTGTTAACCCTTCTCCGGCTCTGAGTTCTGTCTGCAATTGGGTTCTATTCTGTCAAAAACATAACATATGGTTTCATAAATCACATTGACTCCAAGGGATAACATGCTTAAAGGTCCCATGACATGGTGCTCTTTGGATGCTTTTATATAGGCCTTAGTGGTCCCCACTCAATACTGTATCTGAAGTCTCTTTCCCGAAATTCAGCCTTGGTGCAGAATTACAACCACTAGTGCCAGTCCCACAATGAGCTTTCCTTAGGATGTGCCATTTCTGTGTCTGTAGCTATTGAGGAGGAGAGAGGGGGGTGCAAGGTGGAGAGTGGGGGTGTGGCCTTGATCAATTGCCACTTTGCTCGTTTGAAAGCCATGATGTCTTTCTCTCATGGGTGGGCCAAATTCTCTGAGCTATCCTTATGACCTCATAAGGAGAAGATTCCAGATCGGCGCATCTGAGCTTTCCTTTTCTCAAAGGCAGAGCAGGATACCCAGGGCTCGGTTTACACCTTTCACCATTTCTAGCTACTGGGGGACCATAGGCAGGCTGGAGGAACTCATATTAATGTTAAAAAACCTCATAAAATGAAATTTTCATGCCATGGGACCTTTAAGTAAGAATTATTTTGAACCCTAAGATGTTATTGAGATGAAAGGCCCGTATGTCTGGGCCTTTAGGGTTAAAAATAATTGTTCTCACTCATACTTCCATGTCCGCGGACAGCTGCGGTTTTGTACCAGTTGCGTGCACGTAGTTCCATTCATACAACAACTGACTTAAAAAAAATAATAATAAAATCAAAAACTGGAACCAAAACCCTTTGAACAACAAAATGTCGCACCTTGCCTAGTTGCTCTCTTTTAATTCTTGTGGTGTTGAGGTCACCAGGACCGATACCTGTGCTGCTGCGTTTCTCCATAGGTCTATAGTCAATGACTTGGCTTTGTTAATCCTTGCTGTAGAGAGCTCAAGCATAACTATGTCTAGGAAGTACGCCAACCACTGTTTTATACAAAGTGAGTAGGGGGGGGGAGCCAGTGCTGAGCTATAATTTTCTTGGTTGCTGTTGAGCCAGCTAGCCAAATCTTTCTCTGTCTCCCAAGCAGGTGTAATTTAGAGTCATCATTAAGTAACAAAACAATCGGGTCAGTAGGGATTCGACATCCTATCACATCAGATATTATTGATATTATTGTTGTTTTATTCCAAAAGTCATGCACCTGTTCACACTCCCAGACCATGTGTAGGAAAGTTTGTTCAGGTTGGCAGAACGTGCAATAAGGAGTCAGAATGACTTTAGAGACGTATCTCTTGTGAGGCGTCCAATATGTCCTATGGCATATGTTGAAGAGGATCTGCTGGTGATTTGGGTTCTTGGAACAATGGGAAATGTTGACCTAAACTGTCTCCAATTAATTACGTTCCCCTCCGGGCTCAGCTGTTGCTCAAATTTCTTTACTATTAGGAGTTCTCCTATGGATACTTGCATCAGTTTAGCATAAATCCTGGACACTAATCCTCTCACAGGAGAATCAACAAGCCATTTAATGATTGGGTGCATCTCAAGACTGTTCCCCCATGGTACTCTATAACATCTTAGGGCTGCTCTTAAACGAAGATAAAGGAAGAAGGATGTTGTAGGGACTTCAAAGCTAGCTCTCAGGTCTTCAAAACTTAACATACCTTCTTCATTGAATAACTGGTCTAGAGTATAAATACCTCTGTCACTCCACTGGTTATAAACAAAAGGTTTGTTACCAGACATTAAGTGTATATTGTGCCAAAGTGGGGTGTTAAAATGCCACTTATTGGTGTAATGTAGTTGCTCCTCCACCTGTTTAAAGTTGGACAACGTGTTGGTGATTATAGGGCCATAGGCTAGCATACTCCTTTTTGGATACACACCCGCAAAGGCAAAGTCTAGGAATTGCAGTATCAAGTTTCTTCCAAAAATGTATTGGTGGGGGGAAAGGGATCATTGTACTTAAGAAATTCACACGAGGAACTATGTTCATTTTAACAACAGCAATCCTGGACCATAGCGATGCTGGCAGTGCAGACCAGTTGGCCAGATCCCTTTGAACACTACTTAGTATTGTTTCATAGTTGTCCTGGACAACTAGCTGTAGCGATGCGTGAATGGTGATGCCCAAATATGTAATTTTGCTTTGGGTTGGTATTGTATCACTAATAACTGATATCACCTGTCTGTTGTTCAACAGAAGATTAGATTTGTTCCAATTGATTTTATAGCCGGAGATTGAGCCAAATTTGTTAAAACTCTTAAGAATTTTTGGAACAGAGTCCTTAAGGTCAGATATGTACAGAAAGATATCATCTGCAAAAAACAATATTGAGTTGTTATTGGATTTAATCTGGACATTACATATTTTGTTTTGCCTTATGGCCTGGGCTAATGGTTTATGAGAGATTGCAAATAGCATAGGAGATGGGGGATGGCTGTGAATGCAGGCCATTGGTTGAGACTATGGCTGTGGGATTCGCCTATAAAGTACCTACCATGTCGCTGAATTTAACTCCCAAACCAAGCCTCTACATTACTTGCCACAAGTTGTTCCCCTCTAGGCAGTCAAAAGCCTTTTCCGTGTCCAGTGATAAAACTGCTGCCGTTGTTGGGAGGTTTTTGGCTTCTTCTATTACATGGAGTAATCTGCGTATATTGTCTGCAGCATGACGCTTTGGTATAAACCCTGATTGGTCGGGGTGAACTAGCTTCTCAATAAAACCTTCTAAGCGGAGTGCCAAGAATTTGGAATAGTGCTTAATATCCGTCCAATGAGGCTGATGGGCCTGTAGTTTGAGCACTCCGTAGGATCTTTGCCCTTTTTGTATTTGTCCGAAATTAGTGCAGTGTTGGTTTGTTGATGAAAGGTGCCCCTCTCTATGGCCGAGGTTAAAGTTTGTAAAATGATAGGTCCTAGTATGTCAAAGTACTGTAGTAAAAGTTCTGATGGAATTCCATCCAAGCCCGGTGTTTTTCCTTTCTTAGCTGTTTTTAACGCTGATTTGAGTTCCTCTAACGTTAGAGGTTTACCCAGTTATTCTGCCTCCTCTGGGTCGAGAAGAGGCATGTTTAGCTCTTTCTTGAACTTATGGCACTGTGTTGGGTCCGGATTGCAGGAGGATTCATTGAACTTTGAATAAAAGGATTGTAAAGTGTCGGTAATATCATTATGATTCGTTGAGATACCTCGGTCCGTGCGGATGCTGTTGATAGCAGCTCTGGACTTGCTTTGTTTTAATTTCAGAGCTAGCAATTTGCTTGGTTTACAACCATTACAATAGTAATTTTAGTAATGTAGCCTTTTGTGCATTATGAATAAAGCTCTTCTTCTTAGCAAATCATTTAGCTCTGCTTGATTTGTGACTAAAAGAGTATGTGTAGATTTAGAAAAACACGTCTTTAACAAACTACAACTTTCTTCCAACTCCGCAATCCTTGCCTCTCTCTTTTTCTTCAAATTGACCTCAAAGGAAGATGTGAAGTCTCTAATAAATCCTTTAGTGGCTTGCCAGATGTACTCCGGGTCCGAAACTGAGCCAGAATTTATTGATATATTGATTACGCCAGTTTGGCTTTAAATTCTGTATCAAACACTGTGTTTTGGAGAAGGGAATTATTAAATTGCCACCTTCTAGATCTTTCTCCTAACATATCACAACGGAATGTGGTTATCACCGCATTGTGATCAGACAGAATTTCTGGTTCTATTGCTATCGTGTGGAACATTGTCTTAAGTTCACTGGAGCATAAAAAATAATCAATGCGGGAGTGGATGAGGTGGCGAGTGGAAAAAAAGGTGTAATCCCTGGTAGGATTGTGCATCCTCCATATATCTGTAAAATGGTGGGATTCCACAACTGCATTGAACATGTCCGATATGTGTTTTTGGGCTTTTGTGTGGTTGACCCCTGATCTATCCTGATTTAAGTCTAGTACTGCATTCATGTCTCCCCCCTATAATTAGTGAATATTCATTGAGAGAAAGCAATTCATTGGTTAGGCGCGGGAAAAAGCTTTCATCATATGTAGCCGGTGCGTATACTGAAACAAAGGCTATTTATAGTACATATATAAGATATCCTGCCTGAAGAGTCTTTACTGCTTTTGTCTACGGTGAGTGTGCATCTCCGTGACAGCAACACGATGGAGCTCTTGGTTTTGGTGTCGTCACTAGATGAAGCAGCAACCTTAAAGTATTTATTTTGTAGACAATTTACATCTCTTTTACGTAAGTGTGACTCTTGTATAAGTGCCACGTCTGTTTTTCCTTCTTAAAGGAACACGCCGACTTATTGGGAATTTATCTTATTCACCGTAACCCCCAGAGTTAGACAAGTCAATACATACCCTTCTCATCTCCATGAGTGCTGTAACGCTGTCTGACGGCTCCAGCGGCATCAGGCCAGCACAGAACATGCAGGTGAATGGTTCCAGTAATCCTACTGCTCCAAATAAGTGACAAAATAACGCCAACATGTTCTTATTTTTTGTGATTTATAGAGTCACAGCGTGTACAAAAAACAACGTAACATGAGACACAGCCGTCTTCTAACTGTAAACAAACCGGGAACAATATTCTCAGGCGGAAGAATATAGTACTTGGGCGGAGTGATATGCTCGCAGCAAGCCTGTTTGAGAATATTGTTCCCGGTTTGTTTACTGTTAGAAGATGGCTGTGTCTCATGTTACGTTGTTTTTTTGTACACGCTGTGGCTCTACAAATCATAACATGTAAATAGGAACATGTTGGCGTTATTTTGTCACTTTTGTCACAATTTGGAGCAGTTGGCTAGTTGGAACCAGTTACGAGCAGGATCTGTGCTAGGCTAAGCTAATGCTGGAGCCGTCAGACAGCCTTACAGCACTCACGGAGATGAGAAGGGTATGTATCGACTTGTCTTACTCTGGGGGTTACTGTGAATAAGCTAAATTCCCAATAAGTCGGCGTGTTCCTTTAATGCTCGGCTTCAAAACTTACATACAGTATCCTTAGGATTACCTACCAGCATTTGTCATGTACTAACAGTCTGGTTAAGTGTCCCTTTAAAGCTTAGTTACAAAACTTACATAGTGCATCCTCAGGATTCATCATGTTCCCTTGTTTCAGCCTGATTAAGTGTCCTCAAAAATATAGATTGTAAACTGAGTAGCCAGCATTCATCATTCCTTACAGTCTGGTTCGATGTCTCTCCAACGGTTGGTTTCAAAACTTACACACAGCGTCGTGCGGTCAAACTCGGTACAGTGGTCCAAATACCGTTAGTCCACAGGTGCTGAGTCCTCCAGTCGCGGCCCCCGGCATCGAGTCAAAGTCCCACGGGCGCACTCCGGTTCCTTGCGGCGGGGGAGGATCAATGCATGTAGTGCGTCCTCCTCTTACTCCAATTCCAGCCAGAAAACGCCCCGTTCCGCACCTGGAGCCAAGGAGAACCCTCTCCCCCCGCGGGTCGTTCTAGGACAGCGCGGCAAATGGAAGGGTAACAATTGACTTCTGACGGCAAGCATTTTCATCTCTCCGTTTGCATTTGCACATTTTCTCGCCATGAGTTCAAAAGCATTTGGTCCTTGTATTCTTTTACAGACAAACTATAAAAATGTGGGTAATCTTCCCACTCAACCTCTCTTCAAAACAAGCATCCATATTGTCATCTTCTTCTTCTTCTTGGCAAACCAGCTAGAGGTCCAAACCCCACCAACTGGACTAGAGTCTGGAACAAGAGATGGAGTATGCACAGTCGGTGCGCTTGCTATACGTACAGTCTGCTCAGTCACAAATTTTGGGTTGCATGCGGATGTCTGGCAAGCGGACATAGGCAGATGACAACATTTAAGTCACACGGACCCTCGCAGAGTATTGGTAGTAGTAGTGCTTGTAGAAGTATTAGCATTAGTACTAGGTTTGGTACAGTAGTAGTAGTTTTAGTATTTGCAGCAAAGGCAGTGACAACTTATTATTTAATTACTTATCAGATTATACTGAATTCAATTATGAATTCAGTCTTTACCAAAGGGACCAGACCCGCCCAGAATATTGCTGCCATGTTCAAGCATGTGATGTATTCTTTGAAACAGAGCAGCACAATGTAAATGCCACTGTTTATTGGCAAACATAAAAATAACAGCAGAGACTCTTATGTTGGGATCCCTTGTTGTTGTTTTCACATATCATGGAAGGGCAAAGAGAGACGCATTAAAAGCACATATATGCCAGTGCAACTGGAATATAGCAGATCATGGATTTAATTCCGAACTAGCAGAGTTCAAACTTCAATCAACAACCAACCACCCCGCTGATCCACCAAAGCAGAAGAGGTAATCAGCTACTGATTGCGTCATGCTACAAACCTCTCTCTATTATATTAGTTTCAGAGTTTAGATCAGCGGCCTCAAAGAGAGTTTTTACCGCCAGGCGGTTAAATTACTCATAGTTATTTATTATTGTATCATTTTTTGTTGTCTTTTGTTTATTTCTTATTTACAGTATATAGGCTATAGTTTTAAGTGCTGAGATGTATTTCATTGCCTTTGAATTTACAACTGTAGAAAACGCTTCTCAACACATGCAAACGTGCCGGCACACACACAGACACTCACAGATGTTTAGTCAACAATTTCCCATTTTTGGCAGTCTGGTTTCCACTTTTCACACTGACGTGCCAGTCCTGATTTCAGAGGGAACCTCCTCTTTAGCTTTGACAGACTGTGTAATTATGTCTAGGATGCTGTCAGCTTGCTTCACAAGATGCCTCTAAAGCATTTACACTCAGCAAAGGTACATATTAGTGTCCCACACCTTGCAATATTCACACACACATGCTCACACACTCATAAACTTTACAGTAGACCTCAGCCTCGAGCCAGACCTTTTAAGCCCACATCCTGTCTTCCTCTCCCCACCGCAGGCAGGCTCAAACAGACTTAAAAAACGTGCTGTCGATGTTCCACAGAGCATTCCCCAAATCCTACCTTTATGGGAATGTTTGATGTGCGGGTCCACAAGGAGCAATCTGTTAACCCCACACCTAAAGACAGAGACCCAACTGTTTCTCCTAGACCAAAATGTTAGTTTATCAGTGAGCATGTGTATACATGAGTGTCTCTTCTGTGTGTATGTGGAGACTGTCAGAAGAATTTTCCATATGTCCACATAAAGAGAATGATACATTCACTTAGCATGTGTAAGCAGCCATAGGGTAAACATACTGGAAGCATTGGCAGTGGACATTTCCTGAACAGTAAACTGTGGAACCCCAAGATGTACCTCATGGCTCCGGGCGAGCCTTCCTCCTTATTTAAAACACTTGGGTCATAGCTGTGTTTCAAGGGATGCACAAGTTACTGAATGGCCACATTTTGGCCATTGAGCCCAATAAATATTTCCCTCTGTTTCCAGTTATTCCCAAGCAGGGATACCAGGGAATAGTTCACTTAATATTTTATATATATATATATATATATACTGTATATATTTTTAAATATCCTCATAGGAAAATAACTATACAATCCGTTAATTTGAAAGGGGATTAAATGATTTAATCGTGCAGCCCTTTTAGACTTTACAAATGTTATCGGACTGAATGGATCAAATTCTGATAGTGAAATGAGCCATTTCACTATCAGGGGTTGTTATGCTAAAAAAAAAAAAAATGTATCCACTGATTTACAGATGTCTCTTTCGCCATTTAAGTCTATCGGAAAAAATATTTTTCGGCTCCTTAGCGTCCTGTAACAGACACAAAGTTGTAATTTAATTGTTTGGCCGCTATGTCAAATTTGCTTCAAAGCCTGCCGCACTTCCTGGGGACCTGGCTACAATAGGCTGACTGCACGTTTTGAAACTGCATAGGTCTATATATAAATAATATATATATATAATATACATATATATATATATATATATATATATATATATATATATATATATATATATAAAAAAACTGAAAAATAATGTACACTTCAGAATTTTACAAAAAGGCCTTTTTCAGGGAACAAGAAATGGGTTAACAACATAAAGCTGTTCTGCAGCAATATATATATATATATATATATATATATATATATATGTGTGTAAATAGTCACATGATGGCGTCATGTATATGCAAATTAGCACATGGCATAATCTAGCAACTTTTCAAGCAGGCTTTACCTACTATCCAATGAAAAAAATTAGCAGATTATATATTATTATAATTAGCATAATTGTCGAAATACTTTGCTAAAAGTATAATGAATAAATAATTGAAATAGTTTGTTAAGATAAACAGATACACATTTGAAATTTTTAGAAAAGTAGATAAACAAATCAAATAATGATATAAAATGAATAAACAGCTGAAAAACATTGATAATGCAATTGTAAAAAAAAAAAGGAAATATTATGACAACATCCACCTTTTGTGTGGTGTTACTTAAAGGTCCCATGACATGGTGCTCTTTGGATGCTTTTATATAGACCTTAGTGGTCCCCTAATACTGTATCTGAAGTCTCTTTTATATAGACCTTAGTAGTTCCCTAATACTGTATCTGAAGTCTCTTTTATATAGACCTTAGTGGTCCCCTAATACTGTATCTGAAGTCTCTTTTATATAGACCTTAGTGGTCCCCTAATACTGTATCTGAAGTCTCTTTCCCGAAATTCAGCTTTGGAACTACAGAACTACAGCCACTAGAGCCAGTCCCACAATGAGCTTTCCTTAGTAAGGGCCATTTCTGTGTCTGAAGCTATTGAGGAGGAGAGTGGGAGGGGCAAGGTGGAGGGTGGGGGTGTGGCCTTGACCAACTGCCACTTTTCTCGTTTGAAAGCCATGATGTCTCTCTCTCTCTCATGGGTTGGCCAAATTCTCTGGGCGGGCAAAGCAGAGAAAGGGGAGGTAACCTTACTCCTTATGACCTCATAACAAGCAGATTCCAAAATGGCTCATCTGAGCTTTCATTTTCTCAAAGGCAGAGCAAGATACCCAGGGCTCGGTTTACACCTATCACCATTTCTAGCCAATGGGGGACCTTAGGCAGGCTGGGGGAACGCATATTAATGTTAAAAAAACTCATAAAGTGAAATTGTCATGCCATGGGACCTTTAAAATCCCCTATATAATCTGAAAAGAACCCATGGCAGATGTTGAGCATATCTTTATGTAATAAGGATGTGAGGGTACATCGGACAGAAAAGGTTGGGAATCACTGTCCTAAACGATGAGCTTCAACCACAGCTTTAGCAGGGATGGTGGTTTTTATTTTCCCCAACCATATGGCATTGATAGAAAATGAGATGATAGTCAGCTGATCAATTACAGTAAAAGCTCTTTAGAGCAACATCTGACTCTACTCTCTCCTGATGTTGAATATGGGACACTGCATTGTGTTTTGTTTCCTTTGGCAGGCCTAACAGTCAAAGTGGCTTTCCAGCAGCTGTCCTCCTCTGTGTGCCTTAATATTAATTTGTCTCACAGGATTTGGTTCTTTCCCGTACAGCCAGTACACAGCAGTGAGGCCAGTATCGCAAAACCCCTCAAGGATTAAAAGATACCTCGGGACATCCAAGACCCTGTTGATCAGCAGCAAATGGCCGTGAGAGAACGACAGCCTGAACCTTCCCTACCTGGGACAGTGTTACATTGTGTCATTTCTCCACCTGACAGCAATGATTAGATGTACTTGCAGGGATCAACACTGGAAACCAGTATAACTCCCAGTGCTCCTGCTAGGTTCCTGATGCCATGTTACAAGACAAAAAAACACCAGTTTTTGTGTTGCAGCTATGAAAAGTTAAAGAAGGCTGCAGAAAAAGACATGAACTATTTCTCCTAATAATGTGAAAATTGTGTTCACATGGAAATTATTTGTAAAGGCTAAGTCATTTAGCACGAGTTAGGGTATATGCTACAGATGCTATGATTAGTATGTTTTTATGAGACATGCAAAGTCATGAGTCATCAGAAGCCAATGAGTCTTACATACAAGTTTTTATTGTCCTTGTCCTCAGCAGCACAGCGATCATACCATACATCCAGTCTCTTACACTTCATGACAAACATCTGGGAAGTGTTTCTGCAGCTTCAGCATCTTGTTTTGCTTTGCGATGTTGGAATGGTAGGAGAGCCAGGCTCTTGTTTATAACTGTTTTATTGGTAAAGCCCAATGGAAGAAATGTTTGTGTCTTGGTAGGTTGGACGCTGCCAAATCTCATCAATACTCTCAGCAAGAACATAAAAGTAACATCAATGAATTGTTGGCATCATGATCTTGCTCAACAAAGGCTTGCATTTCATAAGCATATAGGGGATTGTGAAAACAGTAGATACACACTCTAATTAGAAGAGAGACAGAGCATAGCGGATACTGTAACAGATATATCCTGACTAGAATCTTTGGGATTCACTGTATGAATGTGTGGTACAAATGCATCCATGTTTTTAGTGAGCCGGGGTCAATCAGTGGGCATGGATGCCACACAGATGAATTCTGGGATTAATTGTCAGCAGCACCACCACTCATATGGTTCTCATGTGTCTTGGAGAGCCAGTAAAAACACAAGTTTGTCAGCAAGCACAATGACTTTGAACTTGGATGATGTTGTACAAATTCTATTTTTGCTTGTTACCACTTCGCATTTTTTCCACACCATAACAGCCAAATGGTAAGACCAACAAACAACAGACCTCAGGAAGACGTCTGCTGAGATAATTTACACAACATCTGACAAAGTCTGACAATGATTGCTTAGCAAGCCTGCAATGTTAAACAATTGTATCTATTTACCAAATGAATTTCACTGAGTAGTTTGGCTCATTCCTGCATTCTCAGAACATTTTCAAGTTAATAAAAATGTAGTTTGCCGTATGTAAATAGCTGTTTGTTATCTGGTGAGCAGATGATGGCGTGGTAGAGAAAACCAGATGATAGGAAACAATTACAGCTTTCACCAGTGTTACTACGGTAACTTTATAAAGACTGTTTACCGGCAGCTCTGAGGTTCTTTTAAAAAAAAAAAAGACTTACCAGAGACAATGTGCATAATGAAACAAATGATAGTAACACTTTACTTGAAGGTATCTACATAAGAGTGACATGACACTGTCATGAACACATCACACTGTCATGACACATGATCCCTAACTCTAACCAGGGCTGGACTGGCCATCTGGCATACCGGGCATTTGTTGAGTAAAATAAAGTTGTAACAGTGCTGATTTTAATAACCATGTATGTTTTATGTTTTAAGTAATAAATTGTATGCTGCAACCGGGTTATGAAAATAGGAATGAATGTATATGACTGTAAAGAATAGGTCCAGACTGATCTGGTTATCACAATCACCACCTTTTGTCTCTGTAAACAATAAGTAAAGACCCTTTCTCTCCCTCTCTCTTCCTGTCTTTGATTAAATTGATTAGGTTAAAACCAACTATTAACATATAAAGAGAAACCTGCCACACAGCAGGAAATTATATTCTGCCTCTATCAGTCTCCAACCCCCTGGTACTTTAGTCTGGGTTAGGACAATAGAATTAATGTTAATTCCTGTAAACTTGTAAAGACTTGACATCTGCATGATAGAACCTATTGATCTGTGGGTGCATTTAGGGCATGTCCTTCCTAATTGGACAGCAAAGAAACCAACAAGATGCGGCCAACCTGTCACCATGCCAACAAAGAGCCTATGAGGAAGGCTCTTACTCACAAAGGAGAAAAGTAACCGTCCCTGGGATTGGAGGAAAAAAGGAGGTGGGGCAACAGGGGTTCGGGGCGAAAATAGATGCGGGAACTTGAGGGTTAAAGCAACTATTTTCAAGGCCCGCTGCAGCGTAATTCTCTGTTTTTTGACTTATCCATCCATCCATCCATCTTCGTCAGCTTATCCGGTATCGTGTCGCGGGGGGAGCGGCTTCAGCAGGGGACCCCAAACTTCCCTTTCCCGAGCAACATTAACCAGTTCCGACTGGGGGATCCCGAGGCGTTCCCAGGCCAGGTTGGAGATATAATCCCTCCACCTAGTCCTGGGTCTTCCCCGAGGCCTCCTGCCAGCTGGACGTGCCTGGAACACCTCCCTAGGGAGGCGCCCAGGGGGCATCCTTACCAGATGCCCGAACCACCTCAACTGGCTCCTTTCGACGCGAAGGAGCAGCGGCTCTACTCCGAGCTCCTCACGGATGACTGAGCTTCACACCCTATCTCTAAGGGAGACGCCAGCCACCTTCCTGAGGAAACCCATTTCGGCCGCTTGTACCCTGGATCTCGTTCTTTCGGTCATGACCCAGCCTTCATGACCATAGGTGAGGGTAGGAACGAAAACTCACCGGTAGATCGAGAGCTTTGTCTTCTGGCTCAGCTCTCTTTTCGTCACAACGGTGCGATAAATTGAATGTAATACCGCACCCGCTGCGCCGATTCTCCGACCAATCTCCCGCTCCATTGTCCCCTCACTCGCGAACAAAACCCCAAGGTACTTGAACGCCTTCACTTGGGGTAAGGACTCATTCCCTACCTGGAGTAGGCACTCCATCGGTTTCCTGCTGAGAATCATGGCCTCAGATTTAGAGGTGCTGATCCTCAGCCCAACCGCTTCACTCTCGGCTACGAACCGATCCAGTAAATGCTGAAGGTCGCAGGCCGATGATGCCATCAGGACCACATCATCTGCAAAGAGCAGCGATGAGATCCCCAGCCCACCGAACCACAACCCCTCCCCACCCCGACTACGCCTCGATATCCTGTCCATAAATGCTACAAACAGGATTGGTGACAAAGCACAGCCCTGGCGGAGGCCAACCCTCACCTGAAACGAGTCCGACTTACTGCCGAGAACCCGGACACAGCTCTCACTTTGGTCGTACAGAGATTGGATGGCCCTGAGAAGAGAGCCCCTCACCCCATACTCCCGCAGCACCTCCCACAGTATCTCCCGGGGGACCCGGTCATACGCCTTTTCCAGATCCACAAAACACATGTAGACTGGTTGGGCATACTCCCAGGCTCCCTCCAGGATCCTTGCGAGAGTGAAGAGCTGGTCCATTGTTCCACGACAAGGACGGAATCCGCATTGTTCCTCTTCAACCCGAGGTTCGACTATCGGCCGAACCCTCCTTTCCAGCACCTTGGAGTAGACTTTCCCAGGGAGGCTGAGAAGTGTGATACCCCTGTAATTGGCACACACCCTCTGGTCCCCCTTTTTAAAAAGGGGAACCACCACCCCGGTCTGCGACTCCTTTGGCACTGTCCCAGAAGAGGCGTGTCAACCAGGACAGCCCCTCCACACCCAGAGCCTTGAGCATTTCCGGACGGATCTCATCAATCCCAGGGGCTTTGCCACTGTGGAGTTGTTTGACCACATCAGTGACTTCCACCTGGGAAATTGACAATGATCCCCCATCATCCTCCAGCTCTGCCTCTAACATAGAGGGCGTATTAGTCGGATTCAGGAGTTCCTCAAAGTGCTCTTTCCACCGCCCTATTACCTCCTTAGTTGAGGTAAACAGTGTCCCATCCTTACTGTACACAGCTTGGATGGTTCCCCGCTTCCCCTTCCTGAGGTGGCGAACAGTTTTCCAGAAGCACCTTGGTGCTGACCGAAAGTCCTTCTCCATGTCTTCTCCAAACTTCTCCCACACCCACTGCTTTGCCTCTTTCACGGCAGAGGCTGCAGCCCTTTGGGCCCTTCGGGCCCTTCGGTACCCTGCAACCGCCTCCGGAGTCCTCTGGGATAACATATCCCGGACAGACTCCTTCAGTCGGACGGCTTCCCTGACCACCGGTGTCCACCACGGTGTTCGTGGGTTACCGCCACTTGAGGCACCTAAGACCCTAGGACGACAGCTCCTCACCGCAGCTTCAGCAATGGAAACTTTGAACATTGTCCACTCGGGTTCAATGCCCCCAGCCTCCACAGGGATGCACGAAAAGCTCCGCCGGAGGTGTGAGTTGAAAGTCTGTCGGACAGGGGCCTCCTCCAGACGTTCCTAATTTACCCGCACTACCCGTTTGGGCTTACCAGGTCTGTCCAGAGTCTTCCCCCACCCCCTGACCCAACTCACCACCAGATGGTGATCAGTTGACAGCTCCGCCCCTCTCTTCACCCGATTGTCCAAAACATACGGCCTCAGATCAGATGAAACGATTATGAAATCGATCATTGACCTTTGGCCTAGGGTGCTCTGGTACCAAGTATACTTATGAGCATCCCTATGTTCGAACATGGTGTTTGTTATAGACAATCCATGACTAGCACAGAAGTCCAACAACAAACAACCACTCTGGTTTAGATCAGGGAGGCCGTTCCTCCCAATCACGCCTCTCCATGTATCTCCATCATTGCCCACGTGCACGTTGAAGTCCCCCAGCAGAACAATGGAGTCCCCCACTGGAGCCCCATGCAGGACTCCAGTCAAGGTCTCCAAGAAGGCTCTGAATACTCCGAACTCCTGTTTGGTGGATATGCACAAACAACATTCAGAGTTTTCCCCCCCACAACCGGCAGGCGTAGGGAGGCGACCCTCTCGTCCACCGGTGTAAACTCCAACGTAGTGGCGCTCAGCCGGGGGCTTGTGAGTATCCCCACACCCACCCGGCGCCTCACACCCTGGGCAACTCCGGAGAAGAAAAGAGTCCAACCCCTATCCAGGAGTATGGTTCCAGAACCGAGACTATGCGTAGAGGTAAGCCCCACCAGATCTAACCGGTAGCGCTCCACCTCCCGCACCAGTTCCGGCTCCTTCCCCCACAGAGAGGTGACGTTCCACGTCCCCAGAGCCAGCGTCTGCTGCCCGGGTCTGGTCCGTCGAGGCCCCTGACCTTCACTGCCACCCGTGTGACAACGCACCTGACTCCAGCGGTTCCTCCCACAGGTGGTGGGCCCATGGGCTGCTTACAAGTGTGTCATTTTTAATTTAGGTTAACGATTATTCATTTAAGTTTTCATTTTAATTTTGCTCAACATCTCACATCAAGTTATGAATCATCTAAAAGTACATTGTCTCCATCACATTCTTTGGAAGTTTTGGCAATCTTTGGATGTTGGATTTCCCACGTGGGCGGTTCGGATTGCACCGGATCTCAGAAGACCATCTTCCCTTTTTCAGAACCAGCATGTTGTGAAAGGTTTTCATCAGGCCTTGCGCAATACAAAGTCATTTTTGCTTAAGTGTCTTTTTACAAATGGGTTGAACATTGGTCCTCAGCACGTCTGTGCAGTGGATATTCAACAGAGTTCAGTCTTCAGGCAGCACATAGCCAACCTGTTCTCACTCCAAACTTGTAAAATACGGACGTTTGGACAGTGGCTGTCAGCGTCAGAAGTGCCGCAAAAAGCGCCCTTCAGCATGTTACACAGGGTTTGAAGATGACGTAGCACTAAGAGCAACTGCGGTAGCGAGTAGTATGAAAAATCCAAAAATCAGCATAGGGAGGTTGGTCGGGGTGGTGGATGGGTCAAACAACACAGGACTTTCACCCAGGAGACTGGAGATCATTTCGCGCGTGTCACGTTTCCTAAACCCAACCCGTTCTTCCCGCGTGTCATGGGAACGTAAGCCCACCCACGACCTTTTCCTTAACTTAACTGCCGAGTTCGGCACGGCAGAAGCAGATGGAGAAAAGCAGCACGGTGGCCCAGTGGTTAGTGCTGTGGCCTCACAGCAAGAAGGTTCTGGGTTCAAATCCAGGCCTTTCTGTGTGGAGTTTGCATGTTCTCCCCGTGTCTGTGTGGATTTTCTCCCCCTCCCTAACTAGCTGATGTGTGGTGAGCGTTCTGGCGTCTGGCGTCGTAAGGCGTTGTATGGCTGCCGTGCATCACCCAGGTGGGTGCTACACATTAGTGGTGTTAGAGAGCAGTCCCCATCCCCCCCTACCCCCAAATGCGCTTTGAGTGTCTATGATATCTATCTGTCTATGATAAAGCGCTATATAAATGTAATAAATAATAATAATAAAAGAGATAAAGAGCCATGTGTAGAAAGTGCTTATGAAGTTGTTGCGGCTCCGGTGGAAATAAGAGGATGTTCAGTTCAGTTTGTTAAGTAAGCTTGAGCCTGCAGCAGATACAGGGACAGGAAGAGTCAACTGACTTCTTAAACTCTCCACTGCGGACTGCATTAACCCATTGAATGAACAAAGTATATCTGTTTTCGTTAGAATATGTTGGAGGTACAATGGACATCAAACCAAGTTTTGTGTCAAAACTGCAATCTTAGACACAATCTGTTGGCACCTTCAATACATGCACGTGGTAATGAAACAATATTTTATTTAAAGAAAGCATTCAAAAAGTCACAGAATGAACATACCATATTGCAGCACTGCTGGTGACACGGGCATGAGAGAACGGGCATCTTTTCAACAAATAATTCGAAAAAACTTTGGGACACTGTGAAAGAAATGACTAACATGAACTCTGGAAAGAAGGAATTGAATGTGTGGAATGATTTGGACAAGGCTAATGATCTCAACATTTTTTACAAACGTTTTGACCTGGATTATGAAAGTAATGTGACCCGCTGCACAGACATGTCTAGGTCATGTGACCCAATACAGGACAGAATAATAATTAACCCTAATGTTATCACCACAGTTTTTAAAAAGCTGAACAGAAATAAGGCCAGATGGTATTTCACCTTTTATTCTGAAAACATTTTCGGATGAGCTGACTCTGGCTTGGAGCCCTCTATTCCATCTCTCTGTTGATATATGTACCATCCCTACTATTTGGAAGATATCTTTTGTCATTCCTGTGCCTAAAAAACTCAGCCCACAGTATAATAATGATTATAGACCAGTAGCGCTGACATCAATAGTGATGAAATCATTAGAATGTACACTAGAAAAGTTTTGGAACACCCCAATTTTTCCAGGTTTTTATTGAAATTCATGCAGTTCAATGTCTTATTGTACTCGTGGCATTCTTTCTACATGTCTTATTGTACTCATCGTGGCATTCTTTCTACAATGGAACTCAAATATTCTTCAGAAAGTTCTTCCCAACTCTGTTGCAGAAGTTCCCATAAATGTGTGGCACTTGGAGGTTGCTTTGCTTTCACTTTTCTGTCCAGTTCATCCCAAACCAGCTCAATGGGGTTTAAGTCTGGTGACTGTGCTGGCCACTCCATGTTTTTAAGCTTACCATCCGTTTTTTTTTTGCTAAGGTAGTTCTGGCATAGCTTGGACTTATGTTTTGGGTCATCATCTTTTCCACCACAGAAAATGGCCTCATATCAGCTGCAATGAAAATGCCTATGTCCCTCGTTATTGCCGTGGCTCTTGCACTTACCGGTGGCAGAGATGCAAAGGCTTCTAGAGTTGTTTGGCCTTTTAATGTTTTCGTCGCGGGTGCAGTAGTTAGTAGAGAGCTGTGGCGGTGCTGTAAGTGTTTTTGCATAGTGCTCGCGGTATTCGGCATTTTTTTCTTACAATGTTTACATATTGCGTTCGTCTTGTCTGTCACTCTTTAGCCGTTTATTATTTCCGCAGGAAAACCAAAATGTTGCCACACAAATGATTTAAAAGTGGCAGGGGGATCTTCAATAGTAATTTCACGCTCCATCACGCTGACATAACATCGCCTCACGAGACAACTTTTCACCTCGACGAGAAATCTCGTCACGTTTTAATCTCGCGAGATCTCGTAAAACGAGATCTCGTCACACCCTTATTAAACATGTATTAGTTAATGTACATTTTAATAGAAAAATGTGTCTTTATTCAGGTCTCAAACTTGTTAGTTTGTGTATTAAACATTCCCCGGGTTGACAGGGATGGGGCGTGGTAAATTAGCAGCCCTTCTGACCTCTGACCTCTGGCCATCAAATTCTAGAACTGAGAGCCAGGGTAGAGAAAAAAAAAAAACATTCTCCACACTTTAGATAAAAGGAAGCCATAAAGTTGGTTGTCATGTACATACACCGTCAAAAGGTAAAAAGTTCACGCAGCTTAACTAAAAAAAACGAAAATCAGTAATCACATGTTAGAAATCAGATCTGGGATTTTCAAATAGGCTACATCACCAGAAACTATCAGTGAAGACATTTTTATCAATGCCACACAGATTATTGTTTCTTAGTGTTTGTCATCATCGTGGTACAGGAGTATTTGAAAGACACACCACACAATGAGGTTTCTGTGCATGCAATCTCGGTTGTCCTTTTTTTTCCGTTGTATCAGCTTTACTAAACACAAGGGTTGTGATTGAGGATTTAACTGCAAGCCGTGAATGAGGGCCAGGTGTATTATGCTTAAGGAGAGGTTTGATAAGCTGCTATGGATGTTATTATGATTTTTATTTTCACCGTGAAACTGGGTCAATCCATTGTAACTGCTGTGAACCTAAGCTGACACAGCCCAAGCTTTCCACCATACAAATTTTAAAGCCACCTTTCAAGTCTACATGGGGCTTAGTTTTTCATAATCCTCAGGACTTCAGTCCTGTTTGATTCGGAAACATCCAGGCTACTGGTAATAATGGCCGGTGCATTGTAATGATTCAGGTCCCACTTTTTTGTTTGAAATGACATGTATAGCCCACTAGGGGCAGCAAACGTATTTATTGGCTTGTCAGAAATGCAGCACGAATATATAGAAGCAAACGCTCTCCCTCTCCAGTGTCCCATGGGACCATATTTCAGTAGTCAATGGCAAGAGACATATACTTCTTTGTTCCCGTTTGAACTCTGTCATGAATTACACATATGATGATTGTCAAATTAAAATAATTGAAAAGAAGAAAGTTAGAGTTTGTCGTAGGTTTGCATTTAGTTTTGTATGAAATCGCTCAGTGAACTACATCTCTTGTTTGGCACAATATATGTCACCTTGCTAGCAAGGCATATAACTTAGCTATATTCCACGCACACATCACATACATGGCTTTTGGGTGTCTAATTATATTTTATGACAAACTGACTTTCTTGACCTGCAAAATTATCTTTTAAATTGACAAATTCATGGCACAATTCAAATGTGATCAAAAAATTACAAAAGGCTACAATGGATATATTTAAGTAGAATTTATTGAAAATGTTGTCTTTTAACCACATTGGCATTAAACTGTTCACACTTCATTACCTGATATTTCTCCAGTCAGAGATTCTGAACATAGGGCGCCGGGGTGGCTCACCTGGTAGAGCGTGCCCCCATATACAGAGGCTTAGTCCTCGAAGCAGTGACCGCGGGCTCAACTCCGACTTGTGGCCCTTTGCTGCATCTCATTCCTCCTCTCTCTCCCATTTTCAAGTCTAAGCTATCATGTTGGAAATAAATGCCCCCCCCCAAAAAATAAACCAACAAATAAGACATTCTGAACAGAGTTGGTGGAAGTCTTTTGCTGGGTGATAGAGCCACACATCAAGGAATCTGCAGGAAGATTGTGTGATACAGCAATATATAATACAGAAATTGGAAATTAATTCATATTGAAAGGATCCTTCATCAGGGTTTCAAAATCAGATTACATGGGAAAGGCAGACTAATCCAGTAGCTATGAAAATTACCATGCAGAGCGACCATTAGCAATGGCTTTAGTAGAAAGAAATGAAAGCCATAATTGTTATCAAAAATGGGGTTCAATATAATGAAAATCTTAAGGATATAACTTGAAGTGGATTAAGGATTTAAAGGCACAAAGGCTTGCTCAGCATGCAGCATCAACATCTGGACTCACGCAATAATTAAATCTAGAACCTACAATACATTTCAAACCTAATCTATCATTCCCCTAATATCAATCAATCCAGTTCAGAGCAAAAGCCATTTCCTATCACTGGAATCAGTTCCTTTTTCTGACTGGCTGCAGTTTCACAGTAATGCATGGCTTTGATTTATGGCTTTTACTCTGCTTAATCTATGAAAGCTGTCTTTTGATTACTATGGCAACCTGCTCGCTCACATAAACCATTGACAACAGACAGAACAATGCCATTCATCACATTTATAATGATGGGGGGATAATGTGTTTATGAGAGAGAGAGAGAGAGAGAGAGAGAGAGAGAGAGAGAGAGAGAGAGAGAGAGAGAGAGAGAAAAATCACAGGAAAGGAGAGCACATTCAAGAGTGTATGGACACATACTATATGCCCAAGTGATTACTACGTATGAGTGTGTGTATGTGTGCACGTGCGTTCATGCGTGCGTGCGTCTGTGTTTCCAAGCAGCGGAGAAGCGAAGCAGAGGCTGACGTCAAGCAGCTGACCTTGGGTCTGGACGTGTTTACTGCTGTGTAAAGTGTCTGTTCTGGTGTCTGGTGCAGCCTATGAGTCTGAAAAACGCTGCTGCATGTGTGCAAGACATGCCAAGCGAGTACAGCACACACTTCTATGAGAAGCCGCCTAGGCCAGAATTGAATTCTTCACTTGCACATACATATATACTGGTACTAACCACTTGCACATACATATATAGGTAAAGGTAAAGGTGCTTTATTTGTCACATACACGTACATCTCTGCATTTAACCCATCCCTCAAGGGAGCAGTGGGCAGCCAATGACAGCGCCCGGGAACCAACTCCAGATCTGAGCCAGTGCCTTGATCAAGGGTACTGACTGGAGAACCTAGTACATGTTTTTGATGGTGGGGGAAACCGGACTCTCCACACAGAAAGGCCCCGGAACGACCTGGATTCGAACACAGAACCTTCTTGCTGTGAGGCTAACCATTGGGCCACCATGCTGCTATACTGGTACTAACCACTTGCACATACATATAATCTGGTACTAACCACTTGCATAACACGTTTAGCATTTTTTCCAATAAATCAAGAACCATTTACACTGCAAAAGCCAATTTGCTATATTATACACTTCACTGTGTCACCTACTGAAAAAATGCATTCAAGTGGTTTTATGAAATATCTACAGGATGCAAAAATTATTTAAATACAGTTACTCCACTGTTATAATCGTCCCAGTGTTCAGGGACAGTTGTAACAAATGACAGAGACGGTTGTAACATGTATGAAGTACATCTAAATTAATCACTTAAATGCACAAAATGAGAGCTTATTTATCATTTACAATTTTGTAAGAAATTATTTTTAAAATGAAAATTTTCCTAGGCTACTATTATACTACAACTAGACTATAGCCACGACGTTCCACTTCCGGGATTGCTCCAGTGCTGCCAGAAATTCCGCCGGATGTCTTTCATTTCGGCCGGATGTCCATTATCTTCTGCTTCCTTTGTGTTGGCATTCTAAACTCTGGTTTACATGACTAAAACTACTTTTAAACGTACACATGTTCCACCAAAACAAGTTCCTTCTGGAGGCTCCTCCTTGCCCATGATGATTGTGATTGGTTTAAAGACCAGAGCACATTTCTCTCCCATCCCAGAATGCTGTGTGGACTAGCCAGACCCTCATCCGCAGCACTGTGGAGGTAGGCCTGGCAATGCAAGAACACGGTACAAGTAGTTAGTACTAGTATGTGCAAGTGCAGTATATATGTATGTGCAAGTGGTTAGTACCAGTATATATGTATGTTCAAGTGAAGTATTCAATTTTGGCCTAGGCGGCTTCTCATACTCTGCCACCAGACACCTAAAGACGAGCAGACAGAAGTAGAAACACACAAAGCACACAAACTTCCATATCTCACACTTTCAGTTGGAGTGCCTGACACACAGTCATAAACATCCAATTACCACCACCGCTTTCTTTATCTGTTGATTATTGGGAGAGAGAATTCTTCCTTTCCTGCCGTAACTCTCTGCCCGGTGGCAGAGTAAGCCAGTGGAGTTTCTGTAACTTTATTTTGCTGATATTACTTATGCTGTTGTGTCATACTGTAGATCTCCTGCTCTCTTGTTGATGTTTAGTTCCCTCAGGTGACATCACTGGAGAGATCAGTTGCTCCTATCTTTTTTTTCTGTTGATCTGATTCAACTTGATGGCCATTTTTGAGACTGCATATTGCACTGAGAGGTAGATAGAGGTTCTATTGCTTCTGTTATATCAAACTTGAGAGCTTTTCAAGAAAAAGCTGTCTTTTAAGCTTGAAGACAGGGCAAGTTTGAGATAATAAGAGGTTTAAAAAGGTTTTAGGGTGCCTAAGGTGGGACAATTTGTTTTAACCAATAAAGGTGCATGTAATACTTTGTCTTCTCTGAAAACCTCAAAATAAAACATGGAGATACATTGTTTTTGCCGAATAGTGGTAGATGTTTTTTTCCCCATGAATTGAGACTAATGCATCAGTACGTACATGTAAATGGTCTCTTTCTGCCTCTGTAGTAAACACGATTGCAACAATACACTGAATACCAACTGACCGTTCGCTAACCCATGCCCCCCTTAATTACTGTTGCTACACACAATTTCAGACAGATGCAGACCTAAAGCGTGCTCCTCATTTCAAGCCTGCAACAGTCGATTTTGTTGGCAGATTTGATCAGCAGTAACAAGCCAATTGTTTCATTTTTAAAACACTTAGTAGTTACAGTCTTTTTAGTACATATCCCCATCTTTTGCAACAACTGCAGTATATCACTGAGAGATGATCTACCTGTTCTTCACAATCATAGAAATGCTAATTCAATCAGGAGAGACTTCTTTGCAGATATGCAAAAGGTTTTAATGTACAAGTGCATGTACTGTACAGTGTATTGGAGATTGAACTCCATCGTTATTAATACATTTAATATATTAATACATTTGATGTAGGGGTAGGAAACCAAGATGTAACCCCCCGATGGAATCCAGACACCAGTGGTGGCGGAGAAGGCCGGAAAACCAGACCTAGGAGGCACTGGAGCGACAGCCGGAGAACCACTAGGACGGGAGGTGGAAGGGGAGGAGGAGGAGGGACGACCTCTTCCTGAAATGACAGCTGATAGCACAGGGAGAGAAGCAGCTTTTTAAACCAGTGATGTGACGCTGTGGTTGGCCTATGGGATCCTTGGCCGTTCCTGATTGGTTTATCAGAAGGTGAACGCCTGCAGCGCTGATTAGCTTTAGGAGGGATTCGCTCTACTTGTTAGGTCTTCCTGAAAGAATTTGCGCTGAGCTACATTAGAGTAAAGACACAGTAACTACAGAGTGAGAAAGCTTCCCATACTGCTTACAGCTCTGGGAGACTTTGGAGTCTTTTAAAAGGAGGTTTGGGGTTTGCAGTGGCAGTTTCTGGTCATATGAAAGTGGTTTTACTGAATCCATATGGAGCTGAAATGCTGGGGATGCTGAACTCTCTGGCCCTTCTAATTTTATACATGTTGCAGTGAATACATCACTGTCTCTCCGTGTGAGAAACATTATGATTTGTGCAAGGCTATGGCCTTGGCTTTTTGATTTATTAGAGTCTTTTTATGTCTTCCTGTGTTTACCATAAATTGTAATTGTAATTTATTTATTTGACCAGGGACAGTGCACAAAAAACCTTAATAGATGTCTTGTGCCAGGTTGTAGCAAATTGCTAGTTTCTGCCTGTAGTCCCTGGGCAGGTAGATGGCACAATAAAATACAGACAAAGTATTTACAGTATACAATACAGATACAAATCTATAGACATTATTGTATAAAACACACAACAATTTAGCACATCAATTCACTGGTGGGAGCAAGTCTGCTTTGTTAACAACCAATGCTTTAAGAACCAAGTTCTGTCTGCAGTCTCTCGGCTCACAGGGACTGATGAATCACACTCTCATGCTAGGATAAATTGTTGCAAATCAGACGTAGGTCTGCTAAACTTCACCAATTAATCATGAGTGATTCTTAGTTCATGCTCCACACCTGCATTATCCAGATTAAACACACACACAGACAGTTTGGAGAGGAATCCTGGGAAACTCTCTTCCTGTTGACTGGCGTTGTGCCCACAGGGGTTTCCATGTTTCTGGGATGGCTGAGCAACAACTCTATGTAGACACACATGAAGACAGCATTGTCTACACACAGACATTTTTCTATCATTTACAGTAATATCACCTACACTTAATAAAGCATTGAGCTTCCTAGATACTAGTCATGCTAATGTTACAGGTAGCAAGCTATCATTGAGTTAGAAACTATTGTATTTCTGGGCAGTATAGCCATTCATAGTCATTTTACATCTACAGTACATGAAAAGGAACAGTTGTTCTGATTCTATAACAATATGAAGGGAGATGGGCTGCTGTTTGTATAATCTTGCATTGCCAGATCTTCCTCCACAGTGCCGCAGAGGAAGGTCTGGTTACTCCACACATCATTCTTGGATGGGAAAAAACGTGCTCTGGTTTATTGGCATTTCTTTTAACCAATCCCAATCCTTTCAGGTGGCGCTGAGTGCCAGAAGCAGGTACTGTGGCTCTGGAAAATAGCCTCGGGAAGGAACTTGTTTTGGTGGAACATGTGGATGTAGGGAGGCGAGCTCTGGAATTAAAATGCTGGTTGAGTGTCATGAGAATTTGACTCAACAAAAAGATAAATATAAGGTTAATGTCAGTCATAGCTCGGAGGATGTTTCCCAATACGACCGGTGTTTAGAATGCCAACATTAAAAGAAAACTGAAGGTGAGGGACATCCAGCTAAAATATGAAGGACATCCGCCGGAACAGCTGGCGGCACCGGAACGATCCCGTAAATATAATGTAGTTGATACAAACTAGTCTATATCAACTACATTATATTTACGGGATGAGATATTCCAGTGAGCAACTGAAACAACTCATTTTTGCAGCTTCAGAGTTAAATTATGCATATCTATTGAGCAATCTATCTGGCACTGGATGACACCCAGGTTTGTTGCCAAGATTTTGACTATTTAGTTTAAACTTTGGCCTGGCTACAGCACTGCAGAGGTATATCTGTCTGTGGGTGGAGCAGCCAGCAGTCCTCAGCTGGACTCTTAATGCCAGGTCCTCAGAGTCTGCTGAGCCACTAATGGGTCCGCACTCTCACCATCACCTCATCACTCAGCTTCTGGGAAAGAATGGTTAGAAGAAACAAAAGAAAACATGAGAAATCCCTGCTGTGATTTTATTCCCCCTGGTGGCGGCAAATAAAAAAATCAGGCAATCACCAAAATCAGTAGGTTTCATCCTCTGGGGACCACAAAATCACATCCTAATTCGCTCAATAGTTGAGATATTTCAGTGCCATCCCTAGAGTCACCTGACTAGAGTAGCTAGAAATCTGAACAGGTCATCTAAACAACTGCATCACATTGAGCCATCTATTATAACACTTTAATATTTTAATTTATCTCCTTTTGAGGCAAGTTCATCTGTAAGATTTAATCTTGTATCTGAAATGTGTAAAGCGTGATAAGATAATGTAAGAATGGTTCAGAACAGCACCTATTATTTTTCCTGGACAGTCACTTGCTCTTCCATTCCCTCAGCTCTCCCATAGCGGCTCTGCTCTCTCTCACTGTTGTGCGCCAGCTATTATCTAATAGCAAATCATTTCTCTTAGTGACTGTTTGTTATTTATTTATGGGGCCACTGGAGGAGTTTTGGGACCTTTAGTCAAAATAGTCATGACCCTCCCATCGCCAGTAATAATTTTTCTATGACCCTCCAAAACGATTTGGAACAAAGGAATGATCTCCCCCAACAATTTATCAATACCTTCTGCACTGGTTTGCGCTTGGCAACAATATACATATTACCATTGTTTTTTTACAGCAATGACACATGTGATTTAACCTCTGCATTCTCATCTGACGCATCCCTCTCCTCTGTCATGGTGTGGAGGCCATTTCAGTAACCTGACTCTGCCAGATGGATTGCTTCGCATTTGCTCGGCATATCCATCTGGGAACGTTCCATGGGAGAACTTTTGGGAAGGGGCGGAAATACTGGTTAGCTGATTGGATGAACCATCTGTCTATCACCTATGTTGGTGGTAGACGGGCCAAAGATCAGATCCACGAAGCGTATGAAAATACAACCACAAGCCCGCCCCTGCTGCTGCAGGCAAAGCATAGCTTGTTAGCTCAGCAAGCAAGCACCATGTCGGTAAAGGATATTTGCTGTTTGTGTAACGGGAATTTAGGAATAAAAGAGACCATTTCAGGTTCCTGGTCCATATTCCAAAAGAAGGATCCAAGAGACAAAAAGCATTAGCAAGCGGCTAACAGAATTCGGGCTACCGCTGTCTGAAAATACTGGTTAGCTGATTGGATAAACCATCTGTCTATCACCACCTAACCCACCGGCTCCAAATTTTCTCTATCTCAAGATGCCAGACTGATCTGCGAGTGGAAAACTGGAGCTCGCGACATCAGGACGGTCTCACGAGGCTACCATTTCAGTAGATATACTCACTAACATTGTGGTGGAAACACAATAAGCATGGAAACTAAATGCACACTTCCTGCATTACTGCATTACTTCAAATACTAAGTTACTCCTCTAGTAAACTAGTATTCACATGAAATAAAACAATAAAACATGGAGACCATTCAGCAAAGCACTCTGGGTAACATTCAACACACAAACTGGTTGCTATGGACTCATCACTAGGCTTCCTCCACTTTGCCATTTAAACAAAGTGGAATAAACGTAAGTCCAAATCTACACAAAACCCGCAATCAGTTAGTAAACTGGCATCAAATGTAGCATTTAGGAAAACCTTATTGCAACCTTGGCACGGTAAGATGTCCAGACTGATGCAACATTCATTTTCATTTTTTGCGTCAGTCAGCCAGGAATTTTTTTTTTTTTTACTAAAGCAGTATATAAGAAATCAGATGTATTACCTATCACCATGTAGTTGTTTTGTGTTATTTAGCTAGGATATTTCTAAAATATCTGGTCATGCCAGACGTAATTATTCTACTAATTTTTTAAACAATGGGGGGCAGTGCTCCCCCTGCCCCACAGCAAACTCACGGGTCAGACCCGCTAGCGGGGGCCGAGACTGAGAGCTACATGGATAAATATGCACCAAACAAGCCACTTTGAAATTTAGCTGTTTCTATGCCCCCCGGGCAAAAAAAATTTGGATGACCCTCCCCTCAACAAAGAATAAAAAGACATGACCCTCCCCTATTTTCCTCCAGTGGTCCATTCCATAAATACCAAACGGTCCCTTATGAAAACCATTGATACTGCTTCTTTCCTTTGAAAGGGGATCAGATTAAGTGTTTTACATAAAGCTAACTCCAACCTCTCTTAGTTAAGGGGGCAATATATTCCCTCAGCAGACAAACACAAAAGCATGTATCTTTATAATGACGTGTCTGAAATCTAATAATATACCACAGCTTTTATTGTTGGCAAACATGGCGCAGTGTCTTGTTTTATTATGTGAGAAATAAAACAGAAGAAGACTGGTATCCCTCAAAAATTATAAGGAATAATCAACCAATGTATTGGTTATTACTTATTGTGTGCAGGGCAAATTAACAGAGGGAACCTTTTGTGTAACACATGTGACAGCAAACGTAGTGACCTTTCATGACAACAATGCAAATGGCACACAGGGGACAGGTGGCTAGGTAAGCACAAAGACATCAGCTAGGCCAACGGAGAAAGGAAAATGTTAGTTTTTGTGCAGACAAAGTGATGCATGATCAATCTGTCTGTTTTGTTCATGAATTTGAATTTCTCACATACTTTGGCCTCTCTAACCTGTCTATACATGCCACATAACTTGCCTGTGTATTAACTGTGTGATGGAAAAGAGTTTCATTCCCCCATTTTTCTTTGTGCTCTCCTGCTTTTAAAAGGCAGAAAGACAGCTGCTCTTCAGCACCTCAGGGTTTAAACTCAAGTATGAGTGTGGCCTTTTTAACCCCCTGAGTGCTCCCTTCCTCAATTGGCACAACCATCTTTATCTTTATCTCTCTTTCAGCCTGTGGAGGAGCCTATTCCCTGAGTTTGAAAACAGGTTTGAGTCATAGTGTCACTGAGGGACTGCCATGGCTTCCAAAGCAGGTCAATGCAATCTGCAACTGACCCAAGGTCAGGCACTGTTTTCACAAAGATTTATTAGCTGGAAGTAAGCATGTTTTGTGTCTGAAGTGCTGTTTTGGATTGATGTTTTCATGACGCACCAAAAGAAAGTGTATTAAAGCTTCTCCTTCAGCGTCCCAGTCGAGCTCCGCTAGTGGAACACCTTTGGCCAGAACAACCTTCCTCATCCATCTTGCTTTCTGGCAGCAGCCACTTGGAAATCTGCATCTGTGTCTGCACCAGTATTTATCCCTAATCTTAGGGAGTGACTTTAGTAAGTTGGCATTCCTGGTGTCCAAAAAGCGCTGGGTTCATGTGTGTAAATGTTCTTCTTGTGCTGGTTTTACAGCAAAGTGAGTACCATGCAAAGTGCTATATAAATAAAATATATTATTATTATTATTATTATTATTATTATTATTATTACTACTATTCTTCCCTCACCCACTGCGTCATGTCAGTGAAGTGGTCCAATTGTTGACAAAAGTGTCATTAAACTATGGACGTAATGAGATTATTTATCCTGTAGCATGTGTTTAGTTTACCGCTGCTACTGGGGGATGTCATATTATCGCTGAAATAGTGAACGTTTACACAAGGCGAACTGAAGTGTCCACATGCACCATGTGTTTTGTATGGTCACCGTCAAAATAAGAGCTGTGTGTTCTAGGAGTGCAGCTCCAACATCAAAATGCGTGAGGAAGTTTTTCACTTAGCTGTAATGCTTACAGAATCACGTCTATGAAGCAATCTGAAACTCTTTTTTCCCACATTTGCTTGCAATCCTTTCTGTCACAATCCAATATTTTCTCTGACAAATGATATTACTCTGCTTTGGAAATTTCTCCTGAAACTCTCTCCACACATCAAAAACCTCTGCGTAGAGCATACCAACTTTTTCAAATTAGAATAATCAGTGAATACAGTAAGTGTGTCCAACCCAACCCTGTCATATTGGTATAAAAACAATTGATTTACATCATATTACCTTTCATGATATGAAATATTTGTACTACAGACAAGACAGCCAGTTATCCACTTGAACAAGAGGGTAATATATGAACTGTATGGGAGTCTGTGTGTTAACAGTAAGTGCATTCATGCGTATGTGGGCACGTGCACACCAGCAATATATTTCAAAACGCGCACAGGCATGTATTGCTGAATGTGAGTGTGGACATATGCTGTCATAGTGGTTTATGAACTGAACTGACTTTGTGAAGCCCAAAGAATACACGGAGAAGTATAGCCAACCCCCCTAACCTCATGACTCTAATCCACTCCAAAGGGTAGCTATTAATGGTTAACAAATCATTTACTTAAGCTCTATATCAGTTATGAGCCCTTAACAATTAAAAATAAATACATTAGAAAAAGTGACATTAAACTTGTTAAAAAAATTGACGAAAACATAATTAAAAAAACGCCCAAAAAGTGAGAAACAATTGGAAAGAATGTGACAAAAAAATTGAATAAAATCAACAAAAACGTAGAGAAAAATGTAGAAAAAGAACCAAAATGTTGAAATTTTGACCCAGAAAAACACAAAATTGCATGGTCGATGGGAATACAACACAAGGGTTAAGCGATCTTGGTGTAGTGGCCACACGAGGTATTGCAACTTCCTGGATTATCATGTTACGCACACTTGCCCAAAAAGCATAATTTGGTCCAATTACATTTGGAAAGTCTCCATACATAAAAGCTGTATGATTAAATTATTTTATCCCTTTCATGTGTGTGGTGAACAAAACACACAAAATTGAATGAAGAAAGTTGGCTTGACCAGTGGAAGGAGTCTTGGACGTGTATGCTTTTAACTGGCTTGCTGGTTTAGAACTCTAGTGTGTATTTTCCTAAAAACAAAGAAATGCTAGTATCCAGTTCTCCTTAATACATCAATGATTTAACCATCTAGCAGACACAAAGCAACATACAAGTCATTTCGATTTCAATCTTTTGGTCACCGCTGCTAAATGCTCCATTATGTTCACAAGCTAGTCACTAACTTTGTCAGTTTGCCATTTGGCAGTGTTGTAGTCAAGACCACCTAAACCGAGACCAAGTCATCACCAAGACAAGAGTGTATCGAGACCGAGACAAGACTGAGACTTTGAGGGTTTGAGACCAAGTCAAGACCAAGTAAAAATATTGTCGATTCCGTGACGAGACTGAGCCCTTCAGAAATTATCTTGAGACCAGTCTCGAGATCAAGGCCGATCTTGAGGAGCAGCGTGCACATGTACAGACAAATGTTGCCCGGGCAACACCCCGTTTGCCCTTATTGGCTGAGTTACCCCTTTGGAGAAAAAACCTAAATAAACTTAGTTTTTTGTTTTTTTTAATTTACTTTTTTTCTGTTGTGGCAGTCCATCATCAGTAAAGTTCTGTATGTTTTCTGACAGAAACAATATGTGGTGCAGGCACGAAATATTAGCTACTTCTAATTAAAATACATTAGTTTGAAATTTGTGCTGAGCATCACGAAAAAAACTGCTTTGAAATAATGTTGATTTTATAATTAATAATGCAAAATAACAAAGTAGAACCCATTTCAGCCACATCACAGTTATTCACTTTAGCTTCCCTGTGGACATTTGTTTCTCAAAGCTCTGGCAGAATATAGGCTACCTACGTAAGTAGGACGTATTTGTGGCGCTGCAAAAACGTGATGATGCATAGAGAGTTAATATAAAAGAGCCATGTCAGTAAAAGTGTGATAAGGAGAAAGATTATAGTATGGAGTATAGTTAGCATTCAGATCTTCAGAGACTGAAGCAAAACTGTGTTGTGGACTGTAAAATTTAAACAATGAGCACTCTAACAACCATACAGCACGACAAGGCCAGGACATTTTTTACTACAGACAGTAGCCTCAACAGATAAGAGCTTAATGCAGTTAGACATAGTATAAGTGCTCACAGACTAAATGGTATCACTTATCACTTTAAACACACAGAAGTTGTTGGCTTTCCCATGAAACCCCAACTCCCTACAGTGCTGTAGCACTGTTCCATTTGAAAAGTTTCTGTTTTTGGTGCCAGGATTCGTAATGCAAAATCTTACAGTCTGAAAGTACCTGACAGAGAACCAAAAAGCTGTCTTGATTAGCTGATCATGTTCCTTGGTTTGGAAGTGTCCTGTTGGCGGGGTCTCGCTGTCAGATCCATCTGGCCAGTGGGATAAACAAAATTATAAACTTAGAAACTAAGATTGTACATGGTATTAGGCAATCATTCTGTTTTTTTGTCACGCCTCCATCGGGCTATCCGCAAAGCGGCTGCCATGTATAGCCAAATTCGATCTGTGAGACTGAAGGTTTGTGATTGGAGCCAGAGATTCTGTATTGGTTGGCTAATTGTAGGTGATGGTGTTTCCTATTGTGGGAAGGGACATGCTGGCTCTATCGCAGCGTAGGGTCGTTGTGGTCGCGCCTAATAAGAAGCAGAACCAGATTTGTCACGTGTGGAAACCGAGCACACAAACGAGTCATACAGCACAATGAGAAGGAGGAGGTGAAGGAAGAGTAAGGTAAAATGAAACAGGTCACTACAAAAAAAAAGCAAGGCATTGATCCCTTTATTGTTTCAGCTGAGCAGCGTCCGAAACCAGAAAGCCTCAGACAAAAGCTCTGTGGTAGGGCTAAGTGTCTACAATTAAAGCACCACATCATAAAAGAGGTGAGAATTGTATGCGCGGTTACACATGTCAGAAGAGATGAGTACAGTGTAGCACCCATCCTCTGTCAGTTTTATGTGACTGTGGTTATTGCAGGTATTATCACTGCAGGAGGCAGGAGACTCTCGTCGCCTGTTCTCACTCCATAGTGGTTAGAGCAGAGGGATTGGTGTGCGTTCTGCGGCACCATTTATTTCAAAATACATATGAGGTGACTTTAGGGCATGTTGCAAAAAAATGAAGAATGTCTGTTCCAAGGAAAAGAAGCAGCTTAATGCCTCAAAAGGTCAAATGTAGTGTTTTGTTATCACTGTTTTGGTTAGCTCAGCTAAGTTCTTTGGAAATTCCCATTTTTTGGAAGTTCACTCCCATACTGTGTACATCAGAGTTTACATTGAAATCAATCTTTTTCAGAGACCATTTGGTTTAATGTGCTTGTTAGCCAGCTGATGCTTCACACACTATAACCCTTCTATTAAATATATTTTCTACAAAGGGGTAACTCAGCCAATACGGGCAAATACAGGATGAGTCATGCACTGATTTGTGAGGCAGAAACTCCCGACACCAGAATAAATCCGAGCCCCAGAAACTGATAAAACGCTTGTTTAGCTCTTGGCATGGCAGCCACAACCGGACAAGATTTAGACGCCGCTGTCTCTCTCTCTTTTTTTTCCTCTCTTTTCTCTCTCCGTGTAGAGTCTTGTGATCTCTTTCTCTCTCCCTCCCACTCCCCATGTTTTGCTTTCCAGATTTTGCTCTGGAATTGTCAACATTAGAGCAGTTGAGTACCAGCACGGCTGGATCCCAGAACAACAGCAACAGTCACATGAGGACCTCAGCATGAACTGGAGCGGTCCATGACCCGGAGTGGACTGTAACTCAGATACAATGACCTCATGAAGCACAGGGGAGAATGCCTGTTCTCAGGCAGAACAAACCACTTACAGCACTAGGCAGAAACCAATAGGAGTGTATCATCTGAAAATAGCTTTAAATGGATTTAAAAGTGACTTAAGTGACTTAATGTGTGACTCATGGGATTGAAAAAAACTGTCTGCCCCTCAACAGGGATTAAAGAAATAGTTTGACATTTTGGGAAACATGCTTATTCAAGTAAGATGAGATTTAAACCCCTCACTTGTCTATGTGTTAACCGCCGTCGTTCAGCCGGATACAAAGAAATATTGTATTTAGATTAATAGCTTCACAAGTTTTTATCATACAAGCATGGCAAAAATATTGAAAAAAAACTTATAATTTACACTTTCTAATGTGTCCACTGCCAAATAATGTGTTTTTTTATTATTATGTGAAATAGATTAAACACAACACTTTTCACATTACTCACTACTCACATTGTCACAGCAGAGTTGGAACCACGGAGGAAATATAGGGCTGAGGGAACATAAGGCTGACGGGACATACGCTAAGGGAACATAGGCTGAGGGAACATAGGCTGAGGGAACATAGGCTAAGGGAACATAGGGCTGAGCAAACATTGAGCTGAGGGAACATAAGGCTGACAGGACATAGGCTGAAGGAACCTAAGTCTGAGGGGACATGGGGTTGAAGGAACATACGGCTGAAGGAACATGGGGTGAGAGAACATAGGGCTGAAGCGTCATTGGGTAAGAGAACATAGCACTGGAGACAGGATGTGGTTAGGTTGGCTTAGCATTAAGACTGGAAGCACAGCTACTGTATCCTGGCTCTGCCCAAGTCCTAAACTCCTGTACAGAACCAAAGGGAAACTGGACTATCTGGGTTTGTAATAATGCAAACATCTAACAATTCAACATGGTCGACATACTCCTTTATACACTAAAAGTGTAATCCATGTGTAGAGAAGGACAGTTCCTGGAAATTCTCCCAGTACCAAGAATTAAAACCATTTTCCTACCCAGTGGGCATCTACTGTATTTCCACAACTCGTTCATGGTACAGAAGCATCTGTCATTTGAGTTGAAGAATTGTTGCACTGCAGGAGGGTTCTACTTACCTATGTTGGGGCAGGTGTGTACGGTGTGGTAGGGATTCCACTAACACAGGTATGACGATGGAAAACCTGATAATTACTGTCATCTTTATCCCAGGTAATTATAGTTGTGGCTCAGCGGTTCTAGATCTGAGTGTTGCTCCATCACCGAGCATTGAGACTTGTCCAGGGAAACAGGAATGGCTTTCACTGTTGAGCCGCTGCGATAACGCGTTTTTTATAAACCTTTAACTGGTGTAATTTTAGCTTTAATGAGCACTTGAGGATAGAGGTATGTTGAAAATTGGTACTCTGTGCCAATATAACATTAAAACGATGCTTCTGGCAGCCCTTATCTCTCAAAGTCTCCATCATTGCTGCACTTCTGCTTTTCAAGTGCGATTTCTTCACTGTGGTGGCTGCAAACGCATGGTGTTATATTGTGGGTGCTCGCTGTCCCATAACTGAGCATTTACACCTACAGAACATGATATTAAGTTGAAAAACTGAAAGATGATTTCATTCTGTCAGGAAACTGAGAGACATGAACACATAAGATCTAAAAAAAAATGTTTAAAAGGGCAAATTACAGAAAGTGCATACATCTTAATAAAGTATGGAGAGGATATAAACGTTTGTAAAATTAGCCAGGTGTTCAAATCTGCCGCAAGACCTAATGATATCTGTTCTTGTTTGACTTTCACTGGCTTGTACTGAATGTAATTCATTTCATCAGTTGGTTTTGTAATGTTCCATCACACGAAGCACTGCTGAGTTGACAAATTACATTCAAAGAGAAGGAAGGATTCATTAATCTGAAAGACATTGTGAAAGTAAAGGTTTATCAGAGCAAAAACAACAAAGCCTCCCATTACTGAAGCAATATAACTGCTTCAGTAATGCTTGAATAATATAACTTAAATATAACTGAAAACCTTGCATCTCCAAAATATGAGCATTTCAGCAGCTGGGATAAACCGTTTTTAATGTTTTTTTCTGTTGCCCCGATGAATCAGATCAGAATTTCATAGGGCTAAGAGGCCAGAGAATTTCCTTGACCCACAGAGGATCATGTAATCCTCCAGCTGCAGTCAAACCATGAAAATCAACTATGTTGGTTTTTACACACAATTGGTGATAAATAATTATGATAACAATTTATTTACAATTTACACTCTGTTTTTGTTACACACACTACACACAGGCCTGAAATACACACGCATGCTCAGGTCCTTTACATGCACAAATGGAGAGATGTCAGAGTGAGTGGGCTGCGACTGCTAAACAGGCGCCCTGAGCGGTTGGGGGTGAACTGGCATCTCTCCAGCTACCAGTCCACACTCCGTACTTTAGTCCGTACAGGGGCTTAAACTAGCGAACCTCCGTTTCCCAACCCAACTCCAATTGAGTGAGCTACTGCCACCCCATAAGCATTACGCTGTAATGGTGAGCAGTTTTAATCACGTCAACACCGAGGCGAATGCACTGATCTGCACCATCTGGGAAAAATCACCCTCGGCTCCCCCCAATAACCTCTTCAGGGGGTCCAGTTTCATCCTGTCTTCAAATAAACGGCAGAGATGGTATCCAAACCCAACCGGGGATATGTTACAGACTACCCTCCAGAGAGATTTTGGGTCATCCAGACAGGAAATGAAAGGGGAAAATGGTTTTCAAAAGGGTTCTGCACATGACTCATCAAGAGACCTGGCACTCAGAGCGGAGCAGCCTGGAGCTCGTTCCTTAGCTTGTTCTGAACCAGAGCTGTGTGGTGCCTTTACTTTAACTGAGTCACATGTTAAAAGACATTTGTTGCGTGAAATGTCAAATGTCTGCTTTTTTAATAAGGTTCAAATTCTAAGTAGGGTTTGATTGTGTGACAAGACATTAATATTACAAATTATGGTTCTCCAAAGGCACACATAAAAACCTCTTGGTAGGTAGAATTTTACGAGTAAAGAGCGTTTGTCTACCATGTTTATTACAGGCTGTGTTCCCTTAGCGAATGTCAAGTTGACAGAGGTTTGCATTGAAAGTGACATTTAAGACATCTAATTAAGTCATTAATACTGATAAACTTGAATTCATGCTCATGTCAGTTCTAGGCCACACAAACAGAAAGTAAGGATGGCAAGTCTGTTCACTACTTTTTTCCAGACTGAAATATCTATTGGATGGATTACAATGGAATTTTGTACAGACATTCATGGTCCTCAGAGGATAAATCCTAATGACTATGGTGGTCCCCTGAACTTACTCTTACCTACTTACTCATTACCTCTTAGTTTTTCATCTAGCTACATCATCTGCTCAAAATTGCACTTGGTCCAATACTTTGGTTAATGACCAAATAGTCTATATCCACAACGTTCCACTTCTGGGATTGCTCCTTTGCCGCCGGAAATTCTGCTGGATTTCACTCATTAAGGCCGGACATCTGTTGCCTTGGGCTTCCTTTGTGTTGGCGTTCTAACCTCCGGTGGATTTGTGAGGACTATGGTTAACTGCTCCTCAGATCTCTGCAGGGTAAATCCAGACAGCTAGCTAGACTATCTGTCCAATCAGAGTTTTCTGTTGCACCACTGAAACAACTTTTAAACGTACACATGTTCCACCAAAACAAGTTCCTTCCGAGCCTATTTTGCAACGGCTTTTCTCCGGTGCTTAGCACCACCCGAGACGATTGTGATTGGTTTAAAGAAATGGCAATAAACCAGAGCACGTTTTCCTCCCATACCCAAATGCTATGAGGAGTAGCCAGACTCTCCTCCAGCGTGCTTTGGAGGAGGGTCTGGCAAAGTGAGATTAATGACTAAATGACCTGCAAAACTGATGACATCTTCCCATCAGGCTCAGCTGCAGGCTACTTTGGGTTTAGTTGTAATTAACAGATATTAGCATGGTAATGCACCAAACTCATATGGTGAACATTGCAGACATTACCTGCTAAATCAACATGTTGACACTGCTTCTGACCAAAATGGGATTTTGACGGCCAATACCAATTTATTTGTGGATTGAAACTGCTAATAGCTTATATTTCATGCTCATCAAACACAATATATATGCTCCTGAATGAAATCTCTTTTTGTCTTACTGTCAATACTTAAATACTGATAAACTAGGCCCAAATTGAACCCAAGTTAGCATAACCGATTGTACTGTATAGACAATACGTTAAGCAGTTCCTCCATTAATTTGGTATATGATTTATGGAGAAGTCCAAAAAACTGAAAAACAAAGAAAATCCACTGTCACATAATTGCATCAAAATTCCAATTCCATTATAAGTCCGCTGGAGTTTGGTTTTATGTATTTTTGACACGAAACAGGTGGATACAAACTAACGTGGCGTTGATTTCTGTACCAGTGATGTTCTATTGGTGGTATTTGCTGGCGTATGTGTGTCAGCACTGGGCTCACAGTGGGGTTTTTTTTCTTTCTTTTTTATTTTTCTTTTAGGAAAACTTCCAGCTGGCCCTGTGTGTGGAATTACATCCCAGGATCCAAGCAGGGACGGCTCACAGAAAAGAAAACAGCTGTCAGACAATGAATTACTGTTCTGTGACCAGACAAGTGCCTTTCGGAGGAGTGAATGAGGATGCTGGGAGCGTGTCAAGTATGCATAATTGCTCATATCAAGACGCTCATGAGATCACACACAGAGAGAAGCAAGAACTAAATTATAAGTTGAAACACTTTTCCTACTTGGCCCTGTAAAACCGAGTCAAATACTGTACTGAGCCAACATAAGATAAACCCAACAGAATTCCCCACTGTACTGTATGTGCACATCCACATGTTCAGCGCTACAGTAAGAACCTAAAAAGAGGGGAAAAGGAAATTCAGACTTTCCAAAAATGTTGTTCTTTTTCTGGCGAGGGCTCTTAAAAGTCTATAAAGCTCAATTTGGCAACAGCGTGGCTTTGCAATGCAAACAGCGCACATCCTCAGACTGACCCCTGTGAACCGAGCTGGCAGCTCCGCACAACGAGCCCAAGGCCTGCGGATCTCAATGCTGCCTCAGTCTCACACATGACTGTGTGGGACTGAGACTAAACGGTCTCACGGCACAGAGGAGGCTCTTAAAGGGGCTTGGGTGTAGGGCTCAATGTGTAATGCATGTGTGTGTAATGGAGTTAAACAGATGGTCAAAATATGGGCATAAATGTCAGCCAGATCTGGTTATCATGCGGTTTGAGGGATACATATTTACTGTAAAACTACTCAATACGTCACTGGCTCTCCATTGGAACATTCTGGAATATTTGCAACCAAACAGCTCTCTTGCTGCGTCTTATCTTATGTTAAACCCTTTTTCAATAGACATTAGCCACTTTTCACCTACCCGAACATTCCCGCGGAACTAGCAACATTTCTAAGGCAGAGATCTTCAACAGGGGGGTCTGAGACCCTTAGGGGTCCTCAAAGTACTTTCATTAAATAACCAGGTCTATTACTTTTTCTTCGATGCCAAAGTGTTTTGTCTGTTGTCACGGTGACTCGGTGAAATGCCTGCAGACATGAAAGAGCGGTCTCATTGTCGTCTGAGCAGTCTACTCGTTCGGAGAAGTTTGCTAGCATGTCTGCGGCTAATAAAGTGGTTGCTAATGTGAACACGTTCTCTAATATGGAGGAATTAATTGACCGGGTCATGGAGAAGCAGCTAAGTGTGCTTAAATCAGTGATCTATAGCACAGTGAAGGGAGTGCTGGCCAAAATCAATGCCTCGCAGCAACACATCGGGGCAGAATCTGAGAAGCAGGAAAGCATGGTATGTGAGCCGGACCGGTCTGACTGTGTCACACTTAAGATCCAGCGGCTTCGGCTGCCTGAAGAGATACAACACGAGCTACACGCTGAACGCAACTTGGACTCGTTCATCTGCCAACTGGGAACGACCCACGGGGAGAGAGTTCGCCTTCGCCGCAACTGTGGAGTCCGGTGTTTTCTGACGCCTCAAGGAGAGTGACCGTGGGACTTTGATTCGATACCGGAAGCCGCGACTGGAGGACTCAGCACCTGTGGACTAACGGTATTTGGACCACTGTACCGAGTTTGACTGGAGGACGCTGTGTGTAAGTTTTGAAACCAACTGTTGGAGAGACATCGAACCAGACTGTAAGGAATGATGAATGCTGGCTACTCAGTCTACAATCTATATTTTTGAGAACACTTAATCGGACTGAAACAAGGGAACATGATGAATCCATGTAAGTTTTGTAACTAAGCTTTAAAGGGACACTTAACCAGACTGAAAACACATGATAAATACTGGCTGGTAGGGGTGTGACGAGACGCTTACTCCACGAGACGAGACACATCACGAGATTGGGTTCACGAGAACGAGACGAGACGAGATTTAAATTTTTTTTTTAAAGAAATCCTCAATGATGAAATATATGAATGGAAAATAGTTTTTTTATTCAACTGAAAAATCACAAAATGCAAAACAATTTGTGTGCATTTTGAAATCAACTATTAATGATGAATGTTATTTAACTTTTTTTTACTATTTTAATGAATCATATGCAGTAAAGGACGTGCAAACACTGCAAAATGTTTTGTATAAACTCTACCAACTGGCTTCTGCCTTGTACAATTTCACATGAGAAATCTAACTCCTTTCCACAAAAATCGAACATAAGAAAATAAACAGTATGTGTAAATAAAATAAATGTCTAAATAACAGAAAAACTTTAAATGCAAACAGTAAGTGTATCAATAACCAAAGTACTGCTCTCTCAAAACTACAAGTGCAAACAGAAACAATTTTATTCTATAAGATAAACTACACAGAACAGCCTAAGATATGGTCATGTTCTTTTTCAAGAATATAAGCATGTCGACTATTTCTGGCAGCAGTTGAGACCTTTGGGCAGTAACTATGTCTCCTGCAGTAGAAAAAACACACTCACTTGGAACTGAGATAGCAGGGATGGAAAGGTATGCTTTGGCAAGTGGAGACAGCAAAGGATATTTAGGAGTTGCCGAAATCCGACATTTTCCACCACAGAAAATGGCCTCATATCAGCTGCAATGAAAACGCCTATGTCCCTCGTTATTGGGTTAGGGTTAGGGTTAGGGCTCTTACACGGCAATTATTTGCAGAGATGCAAAGGCTTTTAGAGTTGTTTGCCCTTTTAATGTTTTCGTCGCGGGTGCAGTAGTTAGTAGAGAGCTGTGGTGGTGCTGTAAGTGTTTTTGCATAGTGCTCGTGTTAGCCGCGGTATACGGCATTTTATTCTTACAATGTTTACATATGTGTTCGTCTTGTCTGTCACTCTTTCGCCGTTTATTATTTCCGCAGGAAAACCAAAATGTTTGCACACAAATGATTTAAAAGTTGCAGGGGGATCTTCAATAGTAATTTCACGCTCCATCACGCTGACATCACATCGCCTCACGAGACAACTTTTCACCTCGACGAGAAATCTCGTCACGTTTTAATCTCTTTAATCTCACGTTTTTAAACCCTTACTGGCTGGTAATCCTAAGGATACTGTATGTAAGTTTTGAAGCCGAGCTTTAAAGGGACACTTAACCAGACTGTAAATACATGATGAATGCTGGCTGGTCAGTTTAGAGTTTACGTTTGTTAACATTTAAGCTAGACTGAAAGAACATGAGGGATATGGTCTGTTCAGCTCATAGTCTGCTTATTGTTCCAACTAGATTGGTCTGTTTTTCACATAGCTTAGTCCAGAAATTGTTTGTAGGTGTTTATAATATTGTTCATGTTTAAAATAAGAATTCTCTAGACCTCTCTCAATTAACCTGTGACTTAAGACAGGAGGTGTAGTTTTGAGCTGGAGTTTTGCACAAACTGCGTTTGATGTGGTCACGCATCTTACAAATAGGGGAGGGGGTCTGCGGTCTCAGAGGGTTAGGGGATTTATTTTAATTAATCCGCACTTACCGTAGACAAAAGTAGTAAAGACTCTTCAGGCAGGATATCTTATATATGTACCACGATAAGGAGTAGGACAATAGCCTTTGTCTCGGTATATGCACCAGCTACATATGATGAAAGTTTCTTCCCACGCCTAACCAATGAATTTCTCTCTCTCAATGAATATTCTTCAATTGTTGGGGGAGACATGAATGCAGTACTAGATTTAAACCAGGATAGATCAAGGGTCAATCACATGAATGCCCAAAAACACATATCAGACATGTTTAAAGCAGTTATCTAGCAGTATCTTACAGATATATGGAGGATGCACAAGGATTACACCTTCTTTTCCACTCGTCACCTCACCCAGTCCCGCATTGATTATTTTTTGTGCTCCAGTGAGCTTAAGGCAATGTTCCACACGATAGCAATAGAACCAGCAATTCTGTCTGATCACAATGCGGTGATAATCACATTCCGTTATGAAATGTGAGGAGAAAGATCTAGGAGATGGCAATTTAACAATTCCCTTCTCCAAAACACAGAGTTTAGAGCCAAGCTGGCAGAGTTTATATCAATCAATACTGACTCAGTTTCGGACCTAACATCCACTTGGCGAGCCACTAAAGGATTTATTAGAGATTTCACATTTTCCTTTGCGGTCAATTTGAAGAAAAAGAGAGAGGCAAGGATTGCGGAGTTGGAAGAATAGTTGTAAATCATTAGAACAGTCTCTAAAGACGTGTTTTCTAAATCTACACATACTCTTTTAGTCACCAATCGAGCAGAGCTAAATGATTTGCTAAGAAGGAGAGCTGAATTCATTAATGCACAGAGTGAGGCAAAATTACTATTGTAATGGTTGCAAACCAAGCAAATTGCTTGCTCCGAAATTAAAACAAAGCGAATCCAGAGCTGCTATCAACAGCATCCACACGGACTGAGGTATCTCAACGAATCCTAAGGAGATCACTGCCACTTTCCAATCCTTTTTTTCAAAGTTGTCTGAATCCTCCTGCAATCCAGATCCGACATGTTCCTGAAAGAGCTAAACATGCCTCTTCTCGACCCAGAGGAGGCAGAATAACTGGGTAAACCTATAATGTTAGAGGAACTTGAATCAGCGTTAAAAACAGCTAAGAAAGGAAAAACACCAGGGTTGGACGGAATTCCATCGGAACTTCCGCTACAAAACTTTGACATACTAGGACCTACCATCTTACAAACTTTAACCTCGGCCATAGAGAGGGGCACCTTTCATCAACAAACCAACACTGCACTAATTTCGGTCATACACAAAAAGGGCAAAGATCCTACGGAGTGCTCAAACTACAGGCCCATCAGCCTCATTGGGACAGATATTAAGCACTATTCCAAATTCACTAAAAACACTATCCAGAAGCTAGTCCACCCCGACCAATCAGGGTTTATACCAAAGTGTCATGCTGCAGACAATATACGCAGATTATTCCATGTAATAGAAGAAGCCAAAACCCTCCCAACAACGGCAGCAGTTTTATCACTGGACGTGGAAAAGGCTTTTGACTGCCTAGAGGGGAACAACTTGTGGCAAGTAATGTAGAGGCTTGGTTTGGGAGTTAAATTCAGTGACATGGTACGTACTTTATATACGAATCCCACGGCCTTAGCCTCAACCAATGGCCTGCACTCACAGCCATTCCCCATCGCACGGGGCTCGAGACAGGGATGCCCACTATTTCCCATTCTATTTGCTATCTCTCTTGAACCGTTAACCCAAGCCATAAGGCAAAATAAAATATGTAATGTCCAGTTTAAATTCAATATCAACTCAGTATCATTATTTGCAGATGATGTTTTGCTGTACATCTCTGACCTTGAGGACTCTTAAGATCTTTAACGAATTTGTCTCAATCTCCGGCTAGAAAATCAACTGGAATAAATCTAATCTTCTTCTGTTGAACAACGGACAGGTGACATCAGCTATTAGTGATACAATACCAACTCATAGCAAAATACATATTTGGGAATCACCATTCATTGTCCAGGACAACTATGAAACTATAAGTAGTGTTCAAAGGGATCTGGCCAACTGGTCTGCACTGCCGGCATCGCTACGGTCCAGGATTGCTGTCGTTAAAATGAACATAGTTCCTCGTGTGAATTTCTTAAGTACAATGATCCCCTTACCCCCACCAACACATTTCTGGAAGAAACTTGATACTGCCATTATGCAGTATATTTGGAATAATAAACAACCTAGGCTAAAATAGTCTACCCTGCAACGTACCACAAACACGGGAGGCCTGGCCATCCCCAACCTTAAAGTGTACCACAGAGCTTTTCAACTACGGGCCCTCAGAGTGTAACTAAGCTACACCAATAATTGGCATTTGAACACCCCAATTTGGCACAACATGTACTTAATGTCTGGTAACAAACCTTTTGTTTATAACCAGTGGAGTGACAAAGGTATTTATACTCCAGACCAGCTATTCAATGATGAAGGTACAGTATGTTAAGTTTTGAAAACCTGAGAGCTAGCTTTAAGGTCCCCAGGACATCCTTCTTCCTTTATCTTTGCTTAAGATCAGTGCTAAAATGTTATAGAGTACCATGGGGGAACAGTCTTGAGATGCACCCAATCATTAAATGGCTTGTTGATTCTCCTGTGAGAGGATTAGTGTCCAGGATTTATGCTAAACTGATGCAAGTATCCGTAGGAGAACTCCCAATATTAAAGAAATGGGAGCGAGAGCTGAGCCCGGAGGGGAATGTAATTAATTGGGAGACAGTTTGGGACAACATTTCCCATTGTTCCAAGAACCCAAATCACCAGCAGATCCACTTCAACATATGCCATAGGACATATTGTGTGTGTGCATGTATTGTATATATTTTACTCTGTTTAATTGAACAAAATTTTATTTTATGTCACTTTTGTACGAACCACATTGTGTTACATAAACTTGTATGAAATGTGCTATAGAAATACAGTTTGATTGATTTGATCCCCTGGGCTAGAATGCTGTCAATCTGACAATTGTGATTTCCATTGGATCTGATTACTGTCACTTGGCTGCCTGTTCTGCCAATTTTCCCAGCCCTTGTCACATAACCAAATTATTTTCCATGATGACTACCAACTCAATCTTCTCGTCTCACTTTTGGGAAAAGAAAGCAACTAAGCCTTTTTCAAAATTATGATTCCTTTCAGTATTTGGGCTTTTAACAAACCAATGTTAGTAGAACTCCCTTCTTTTTGCAAATATGACTCAAAGAAAAATGACTTTTTCTTGACATAATCAACAGGTTTAGTTTTCGAGTTTATGACACTCCGTCAAACGTCACTTATAGGTATACACAAACCTGCTTCTCGAGTACATATATGTGTGTGCCTGGGTGTAAGAGCATTTAACAGTAATAATCAAATCTGCGCTCAATCTCAGGCAACCTCATCTAGTTGCATTGTGCAGCTTTCAAATGAAAATCAATCCCTCCTGCCAGGGGGTTCTCTGCATTTCTCCTTGCTCACAAGACTCTCCTCCTAACAATCAGATTTAATTGAGAAGTAATGTCATTTCTTCTTAAGGAACTGATACAAGTTTACGAGGATCATTTTGTTGCGGAGACATAGGATAGCCGTATCTCAGTGTGGTTTTAGGAGAAGTGTCTAGTCCTTTCACAATGCCCTTGGATGAAATTACCTTGCTTTTATATCAGCTCTACCATCTGGGTCCTATTACCTCAGCAACTGATGAGCCAGCCTAAAATGGTTTAATTTGTCTCTGAGAGCAGAATATTGCGGTTTACCTGGCAAACGTTGTGTTTGTTATTTGGGGCCAGCGGAAACACACTACAAATTGCTTGGATCCTATTCAGTTAATTTGCTCCTGTTGTAAATGTAAGGCTATTTTAAGGCATATGTTGATAGTAGAAGTGATAATAAAATTGTGGTATTCTATGTAATCCCAGGTGAAAAAGAATTCTATTAAAAATATACTTTAATAAAGTGTACTAAGTATATTTTCTGAATTTTGTACTATTTTCGTCAAATCCAAGTATAGTTAAGTGTATTCAATTATGTATTAACTTCAACTTAACATCTATTTGACTACACTTCAAGTGTGAATAGTATACTAAAATGGAACAACTTTTTTTAAACTTCAAGTGCACTAAAATACACTAATGAAAATCAAGATTCATGAGCAATTAAGCATACTTACAATACAATTGTATTGTATTGCTATTCTTATTGAAATACACTTAAAAAGGCATTGCAGCGCAACTTATAGTTGTGTTTAAGTATATTATATTATATTATATACATACTTATAATTACTATAAACTATGTTAATTTAGTATGCCTCTGTAATATTTCAAGTGATCTACAAATGCACTTCACAACTATATTTAGTGCTTTTAAAGTGTCCCACTATGACAATAATAATGTGTTTGAAGTGAAGTTCAATTACAACCTAAACATCATAAACACATACTTTCAGTGCAAAGTTATTATAGTGTAAGGTAGAAACAAATAGTTTGAAGTATATTTCATCTGTACTTTTATCCCCATTTTGTTATACTTAAGCATTAATGTTGCTACAACACTACAAGTGTATTATATTACAATTCAGTTCAAGTGCATTACATCAACAGATTACAAATTGCATTTCAGAAAAGGATCTTTATTATTGACACAAAAGTAAAACACAAAAGAAGATATTGGCAAAAGCAGGAACCTTGAACAGTTAAGGCAACGTCAAAAAAAAAAAAAAAAAAAAAAAGAATATGAGCGATATCCGTTGTGCTCGGACATACATTGTTTGTGTGTGCGCGCATGTGTGTGTGTCGGCCCACCCCCGCGAAGCTCCGACCTGAAAAACAGAACTATTATGGTAAAAATATTTACTCGCCATGTGGCAAATAGCCACATAGATATAGATAGATATAATTTATTAATTATATGTTATTATTTAAATGTAATATTTATTTTTTAATAAATAATTGTTAACAGCAGTACAGAGTCTGCAGTCTATCGCACAAACACTCAAGGAATAATGCAAACATTTGACGGTCAGTACCAGTTGCCTGGGGGAACATACGTGCCACAAACGGCAATTCCACAACTGTGAAAGACGACATAGCCTACTAAAGGAGATCAAAGACATATTGTGGATATTTAAAATATCTTCCAGTTCTAGTGTTAAAAATTCCTTAGAAATAAAAGTTTATTGATCTTTGAAAAAGTGTACCTGCATTATTATGCCATTATCATTATATCAGATTAAAACCGTCTCATTAAAATGGGACAATTTATCGTCCAGCAAAACTTGTTATCATGACAGGCCTACTGGCTTTATACTGGACCAATGTCGAACATCGTTGTTCCCATCAGTAACAACAACAGAGGAACATAGGGTCCAAGTTGAAAAACCCGAAGTTACCCTTTAAATTGTGCACTCTGTTTTCAAAATAGTTTTTCAAATGACAAAAAATGTTAACCCTGTGTAAAAAAAAACAACCATCTGGTATAGCAGTACCAAAGATGCCGGTTGGTCTTTAATGAAGGAGTCTATTTTCTAGAGAGAAAACTTTTGCTTGGTTTGCAAAAGGTTATTTCCATGCAGCTCCATGCAAATCCTCTTTTCTAGTCCAAAGAGTACAGCCATACCAACGATGCCTTTAGGGACAACTACGCTGTTTGGTTGACGGCGCAGTCTCTCTGGCCCTTTCACTGGAAGAGCCTGTTTTTTAGAGCAAGTGCTTTGTTGGTAAGTTTCCCTCCATCAAGTTCCATGCAAATCTTTTGGATCGAAGGCGAGCAGGCTAGCTGAAGTTCAGGGCATACTGTACATTAGTCCAAACAGCGTAGCAACAGGTAACGCTACATTATAAAGATCTTGCAACATCTTGATGCCTTCAAGGACAATACCAATGTCCCCTGGTTCATCACTTGAAGCATTTTCTTTAAGAACATAAATCCCAACGCTGGTTTCTTCAGTGGCCTCGTTGATGGCGTCTTCATCCATGCCCTATTTAAAAAAAAGAAAAAGAAAAAAAAGGGCAGTCACTAAGACCAATCGAGAAACAAATACACAAGTATTAAATCATAAGGGAGTAGTAAGTAGGGCTTACGATTTTAGAAAATAATCTAATTGCGATTTTTTCCCCACAAATATTGTGATTGCAATTTAATATGCAATAATTTTTTAAGCTCTTTGTCTTCTGTATTATTCAACAAAGACAAGTAATACATCCTTGTATAGTATGAACAACACAAGATTAGATAGATTAAGATTATTTCCTGGAGGCCAGGCCTGTATGTGATGATGAAATGAGGTGATGCATGAATTTATATGAATGACATCTTTTATTTAACTACTTCAATCACAGTAGTATATTGAGCACTGACCAAGCCTGGTGTAAATGTTCATATGAAAGTCAGAAACAAATCACACAAACTAAAATGCAGATTAAAAAAATATGTGGCTTTACCACACTTAGTAGTACTTAGATCGTTTAATTATTATTAACTGTAATAAACATATATAAACATGTGGATTGCATTGTTTTTTTAAACACACTACACTTTGAAGTCAACTACTGGTGTACACTGTCATATGGGTACATATTTCTCTAAGAATATTACAACATGGTTACTACAAAGGTACTAGCCTTGCTGTCAACTCCAAATCACGTAGGAAAGAGATTGACAATATGAAGATAAGTACGAAAATAAATAGAGGAAAGGTTAAAACTGAGACAAAAAGATGAATATAGTAGGACAAAGATGAAAAATAAATAGACGTAGGGCCTTACAATTTGTATGCCGTTCTTGCCAATAAATTGTGGTATGTAAAATATTTTACATAACCTTTCCACAATTCTAAAATCTTAATGTTTTTCAAAAAAAGAAATAACACTAAACAAGCAGTTGGTGTTTTAATGTTTCTGATACTGTTAAAGTTTAAAATGGCGATATCTGTGAGAGTAGGTCCATTTTCATTTGTAAACAATTGAGAAACAAATAAACGTTTCCATCTGTAACTTTCAATTATTTTAGGAAATATACAAAGAAAAAAGAAATATGACAGCACTTACCACTATAAAGCATTTGATTGTGTATACTGTTCAAATAGGATCCTATGAAAGAAAACATTTAGAATCAGTGAGGTGAACCAAGCACATTGACTCAATAATTAAAAGACCACACAAAATAAAGCACACAACAAGGACACAAAGGTTGGCTAAAAATCCAGTTTGAGTCCGACTTTAAAAACGCTGCTTCATTTATATGAAAAATTAATGATTTATGGAGGGCTTCTTTAGTGTGCAGGAGTGGAGAGAGTGCATTTAGGAAAATTACATGATAAACAAAGAGTTCCCATACACTGTGCTAACGTTAGTTGCCCCGATACATTTTCATGTCAGCAGCACCCTCCCGCATATAACCGCACACACACACACACACACACACACACACACACACACACACACACACACACACACACACACACAGGGTCTGTAACTGAATAACCGACAGCTTTAGCTACAACGCTCGTTCGTTCTTACCCGACGTTACATTGAACTTGTAAGCCTGTGGTCTTAGCTAGCTAACCTTAGCTATTAGCAAACCAACATATAACGTTATGCCCAAACAACTCGACGGACCTTTTCTTTCGTCAATGTAATCTAAAAGTTGCGAACTAAACCCGACCACTTAACACTCATTCTTATGAGGCTGACTGGCTCCTCTTCACCGGCTGCCATTAACATTACGTTAGCTACATTGAAATACCGTTGTTAGGAGCGGGACCGTCAGGGGGAGAAACTAGAAAATTAATCGGCCGATTTTTGGCATTTTTTTACATAATCGGCATCGGCCAATATCCCAGTATATCAAGCCGATTAATAGGCAGGCGCATCTGCGGGCATCCTAGTGTTAAAAACATGAATAGGCAACATTTTTTACAGCGCACTCAGACCAGCTGCCTCCAGCCCCTCCCCTCGTGAATTCTTGCGCTGTGTGTCTCGCACAGTCACTTCAGGCTCCGACGCTACCGTTAGTAGTAGCTAGCATATTGCTGGTGTTCTTGCCTTGGGATTAACTGTACTAATAAAACCGTACAAAACACCACGGCCACACCGCTGTGGAAGCTGCCCGAATGTCATTTATCAAAGCCTGGTTGTTACCCCTGTGCGTGGCAGTCTCATCCACTCCTATAACGGAGCTAACTGGAGTTAACCACTAACGGAGCTAACCGCTAACGGAGCTAATCGTTGCTAACAGAGCCTTCAGTTCTCCGTGCCTGTATCCATTAACTGCATCTATGGACTATAAAACCCTTAATTTTATTAAATTGGCTGGACGAGTTTTAAATTACAACTCAGAGTTTTGATCCTAATGAGTGCAACAGGACATGTAACAGTAGGATCCCCAAAACACAGATACAACACTTCAACAAATGAACAATGATCTAACAAATAAGGTGAACAAGAATTGACTTTAGATAACCCTAGTCTGATTTGATTCAACAGGAGTTAGGAGGAAATAGTGTTGAGATTAATAATAACATGTCACTTTCTGTGAAGATGTGCAGATTTGTATTCTCAGAAGTTTAATAAATGCTGCTAAGAGCACTAAACTTTATTTTTTCATTTACAAGTTTATTTGACAAAGTTTATTTTCTTCTTACCTGTTTCGTTTATTTAATATATATTTAATATATTATTTATACAATATACAGTATATTTTTAAATTATACATTTTTAATTGAAGTATAGAAGTGTAGATTGGTGAAGTGTTCAATAAATGTTTTTGTTGAGAAATTCTGTGTATATTAGTGTTACATTTTATCTTTCAAATAGAGGTTTAAAAACAAGCACATATCGGCCAAATATTGGGCAAAAAAAAATCGGCAGCATTTATCGGCCATTGGCTGACCTTGATTTCTAAAGATCGGCATCGGCATCGGCCAGAGAAAACCCATATCGGTCGACCTCTAGGAGAAACACAATTATTAATGCTAAACTAAGTAGTTACTAGTTAGTGATGGTATTAGCTAACTTAGTTACAAGAAAACCGATATATTTATAGAATGCACAAACAAGTGAGCGGACTTTTGTAACTGTTACATGCAGTACAAAAACATTATGAAAATGAACTAAATCATTTGTATTGATGTTAACTTACTTTTTCGTGAAGGAGACAACACATGGCTGCTGTAGAATTAATCCTGCAACATTCTTCTTCACATTCTTCTTGTTTTGGCGATGTCCTTGTTGAAACAGTTTGCCTTTGTTGGCAGCAAAGACAGTATATAAACGGTTGGTGTAAGTGCCCGGGAAGTGCCACCTACACTTCCTGGTGCGTTTTGATTCAAATATACCATTTCCGGTAGTGACCAAACTTAATTCGATCATTTAAAATGTTCAATTCAATCAATTTCAATCAACGCAAAAGGAATCTATACAGTTATCATTTTTCAAAAACAACTGAAGTCTACATGATTGAACCAAGTTCTTGAAAGGAATATAAATGAATTGCGTAGCATATTCTAAATTCCTTTTTGTAAATTCAAAGACCTGCTATTTCCCATTTTTTCAGTGTACTTTGATATGCTAATAAAAGTACACTTATATTTAGTGCACTTTGTTTACAGTGTACTAAGATTACACTACTGATGAAGTGAAATTAGTGTACACTTTCAAAAATTATACTAACTCTGTATTAAAAATAAGTGTACTTACTATAAGTGTACACTAAGTTACCACTATACATTTTTGTATTTTAACATATTTTATGAAAGTACACTGATATGCCACTAAAAATACACTTATTTTAGAGTGTACTGTATAAAGTGTACAGAAATCACACTTCTAATGAAGTGAGATCATAGTACACTTTAAAAAAGTATACTAACAATTAATTTCCAAAAACTATACTTCCTATAAGTTTACTGAATTGCCACTCTAAGTATGTCAAATTTAATACCCTTAAAAAAAATAAACTTCTATAAAATTTAAAATACATTAACAACAAAGTACACTTTCAAAAAGTACAGTTAAAAAATAATTTGATTATTGGTAATTTAGTATACTTACTTTTTGGACTCTGAAGTTGAACTTAATTACATCTATTTTGAAGTATACTTTTAAAAAGTACATATTAAATACTCTTTAAATAAAGCACAACAATTAGAAGCATACTTGTTTTATACTTCATGTACTTCATTCATATTTCTAATACACTAAAGTATACTACTTTTTTACCTGGGATACCACAATGGTGATCCAAATAGGATTGATGACAAGACTGAATTGGAGTTAAAAAACTTTTTTCAAAGCCTAAAATATATTTCAGAAACCCCACGGTGGTTTCCTAAAGCTAAGGAGATTATGTTATATTTCATCCGTATTTGGGAATTTGCAGTGAAGTATATAAATAGGCTTTATGGTTATTAGTGGTTTAAAGAATGCATTTTCAAATAAAGCAGTTGGTCTATTCAAAGCAATAGCTTGCATCAGGGCCAAGGATGTAATGTGCTTCAGGGGAAAGACAGCTACAAAAAAGGGGTCAAAAAGCTTTTCATGGGTTGATGTTAAGTGCCAACAGAAACCACGACAGTTTAGTGCCCATCAAATGAAATAAAATAACTGAAAATAAAGATTAAACATTTCAGCTCTGCTAGGTTATGTGCAACCATGACAACAATCTGAGGAGTCATTTCAGTTCAAACCAAAGGCGTTAAATTCAGCCATGATAGTGTCTTGGTTATATGGAAGGCAATGTGGGTCTGTTGGTCCACCACTTTGGTCCAGGTTGACATATTTAGACAACTGCTGGATGGATTGCCATGACATTTTGTAGAGACATTCATGGTCCCCAGAGGATGAAGCCTACTGACTTTGGTGATCCCCTGACTTCTCCTCTAGCGCCACCATGAGGTTGACTCCACAGCCATGCTAGAGATTACTTCCTCTTTGCCCTTGTGAATGTATATTTGGTGGCTTTGGGGACAGGAGAGCTAATGTGGTTGTTATTCAGAGTATGTGGCTCTAAAATTAATTACTCTCCAAATACCTCTGAAGTAAAAACATGTTTAGTACTTATTAGCAAATGCTTGCATGGTAGCTATACTAGATGGTAAACTTAAAGTTAAATATTGCCTGCTAAGTAAGTAAGTACATTTTATTTATACAGTGCTTTTCACAGACAAGGTCACAAAGTGCTTTACAATGTGCGTAGACAATAAAAACATGGTAAAAAATAATCAATCGAATAAAATACAAATACAACAGAAACAGTTATCAAATAAATAAAAGACATAGGCTACCCAAAAGCTAGCCTGAACAAGTGAGTCTTCACTTAGACTGGGCCGGACCGCAGATGACATGATTAAAACCTCAGTCTTTTCTGGGTTCAGCTGCAAAAAGCTTTCAGCCAATCAGTTGTTTATGGCGTCTATGCTGTCTAGAAGCCTAGTAAGTTTGGATGTCTCATTTTGCCTAAAAGTAAAATGGAGCTGTATGTCATCTGCATAAAAATGATAAGAAATGTTAAAATTGCGAATAATCTGACCTATATAACAAGCATGTTAGCATTTCCATTGTGACCATGTTAGCATACTGAGCTCAAAGCACTGCTGTGCCTAAAGAAAGCCTCACCAGAGCCGCTAGCATGGCTGTAGATTTCAGATTCCTGGTCTTGCTTTCAAAACTATTTACATCAAGTTATCTGTGCACACTCTGGGTGATCTCAGACTATTTTTAAGAGTGTACTGTATATCTTCCATTCTGGCTTCATGATTTCTGCAGCTCCTATTTCTGGCGTCAAAGAAAGTGGGCTCCCTGCCAGCAGCACATCTTCTCACCCCACAAATCACCATGCAAGAGCCCTCCACGTCAGTTTGTGACTGTGACTGACATCAAACTGGCGATATGACAGGATGAAATTACTATCACACAAGGTTGCACACTTCACATCAGACATCTGAGAATGCTTCAGGTTTTTCATAACCAAAACCCGACTCATTGTACTACCCCCCTTCTCTTTAGCCCTAATTCTCTTCCACACAACCATACCGGTCATGCACAGATGTGCACCCGTCCATGCATAATGTGCTAATGTGGGTGTAATGTTGTTTACTGTGGCTGTGTGACAGGGAGTCATTTCAAACTCTCTTGTCAACAGTGGTTAACATAGACCGCCCCACAAATGCAGACATCATATGAGAGACCTGTGTAGTGGCAACTGCCTGCTCTCAAAAACACACAACCACAACACACACTAAACACACTGGCAACATGTGCTCTGAATACACACTAACACTCCACACAACCAGCACTGACAGTACTACAGTAGAAAACATAATAATACCAAAATCTTTTTTATAATTTTATTTATATTAAATAATCTGTGTGTTTATTTCCAGAAAATGATAACTGAAGTAAAAATGAAATGATTTCACAGCATTAAAATAGTACAGATAAGAGCTTCAAAGATTAATAGATTAATAAAGTCATTTTTTTATGGGAAAAAAAGGGAAAAGATTCTCTGATTCCAGCTTCTTAAATGTGAATATGTTCTAGTTTTGTACAGTCCTCTGTGACAGTAAACAGAATTTCTTTGAGTTGTGGACAAAATAAGAAATTTGTGGACATCATCTTGTGCTTTGGAAAACACTGATCAACAGTTTTCACAATTTTCTGACATTTTATAGACCAAACAACTAGAAAATATCAAGAAAATAATCAACAGATTAGTCGACAATGGAAATAACTGCAGCCATGGTACAGATTCTGTACAGCTTCAAAGCATATTATGTAAGTTAGGCTTATTTTTACTCCTAATCATGATCACCAGCTTAATTTTTTGGCGGCATGGTTGCCCAGTAGATAGCACCGTGGCCTCACAGCAAGAAGGTTCCAGGTTTGAATCCCGACCCTCCTCTGTGTGGAGTTTGCATGTTCTCCCCATGTCTGCATGGGTCTGCTTAGGTTTCCCCCACCATCAAAAACATGTAGATTAGGTTTGCCACTGGCTCAGATCTGGAGTTGGTCCCTGGGCACTGTAAAAGTGGCTGCCCACTGCTCCCTTAAAATGATGGTTGGGAGTAATTTCACCCTAGGGTCCTTTGCACCATGACCTCGAGCCAAACAACCCCCCAGAAGCCTGTTTCAGCTGGGTCGAACATTGGACGAGTTAGCGTTATCAGCTGAATAGCTTAGTGCAGGCGCTAATGGATCCACGTTTGTATCTCGTAAATGACCTCATGGCACTCATAAAACAATGGATTGGAAAGTTTGTAAGTAGAGTGCATAACCTATTTGTACTAGTGTAGAAGTTTGGTATCATTTTGTGCATTATTAGTGTGGTCATTTACGAGATACAAACGTGGATCCATTAGCGCCTGCACTAAGCTATTCAGCTGATAATGCTAACTCGTCCAATGTTTGACCCAGCTGAAAAAAGCTTCTGGAGGGGTGTTTGGCTCGAGGTCATGGTGCAAAGGACCCTAGGGTGAAATTACTCCCAACCATCACTTTAAGGGATGGGTTAAAATGCAGAGAATTAATTTTCGCTACGTGTTTGTGAAAATAGAGTACCTTTATACCTCTTCATCCTTATCTTCATTCTTAATTCTGCCTCTTCTGTGGAGAATACAGCAAGATTAAATAAGAATTGTCTCATCAAAAAAAATCATAATCTTACAATCACACCTTTGTTTCATGTTTAATTTTATTTTGTTAGTCTATAATGATTGTTTTTACGCAAAGTGAAAAATAACAACATTCACATTCCTTGTATTATAATTCAAATGACTGAAATCAGATAAATGGAAAAAGTTTTTTGCTAATTCCTGGGGAGTTCATTATGCTGTCAACCCCTTACAGTAATAAAACAGAATAATTCAAATGTTTATCAGGCAGAAGTTATGAAAAAAAATAAAAATAAATTGAGTTCATTACTGCTGGTGTCATTGCCATGATAAATTGCCATACAACTCAGCCTTATTTCTATTGAGAACAACACAAACAATGTCAGACGTTCTGAGTTTCCAATGTATGCCTCACAAAATGTATGTCTTCTTTATAGATCCCTTTCAGAGAACACAGACGTTATCACGACAGTTTCTATCACTGCCAATCTAACTGTAATCATCCAGTTGAATGATGTCCATGTAGGAAATGATTTTCTCTGTTATGTCCATCCCAAGTTTCCCAGATATGTGACATTCATTTGAAGTTGCGTCGCTCAGCCTGAAGAGCCTGCAAGGAATGTGATGTACGTGAGTTTGAGGCAAGGCAAGGCAGCTTTATTTTTATAGCACATTTCAGCAACAAGGCAATTTAATGTGCTTTTAAAATCATTAAAGAGCAGTTAAAACATCCGTTAAAGAGAATATAAAACCAGCTCAAACAGAATAAAACAAGTATGAAATAGAAGAATAAAAGGGTACAGTACAGAAATGACTTTTTTTTTTTAAAGGCAGCATGAAAAAGAAAAGCTCTCAGCCTTGATTTAACCCTTGTATTGTCTTATACCCGTTGACCATGCACATGTTGTCCTACTGCATAAAAACTGACTCCTTCTGGTTGGCTTGTTTACAAAGGATAGAAAAGTATAATTTATCACCAAATTCTGTCTTACATCTTCTTAGCCAACTTCAGTCCAACTCATTTCAACTCCAAACCCCAATTCCAATGAAGTTGGAACGTTGTGTAAAACATAAATAAAAACAGAATACAATAATTTGCAAATACTTTTCAACCTATATTCAATTGAATACACTACAAAGACAAGATATTAAATGTTCAAACTGATCAACTTTATTGTTTTTTTTGCAAATATTCACTCATTTTGAATTTGATGCCTGCAACACGTTCCAAAAAAGCTGGGACAGGGGCCTGTTTAATTCAATTCAATTCAATTCAATTTTATTTATAGTATCAAATCATAACATAGGTTATCTCGAGATACTTTACAGATAGAGTAGGTCTAGACCACACTCTATAATTTACAAAGCCCCAACAATTCCAGCAATTACAGTAATTCCCTCAAGAGCAAGCAGTGCAATAGTGGCGAGGAAAAACTCCCTCTTGGGAAGAAACCTCGGACAGACCCAGGCTCTTGGTAGGCGGTGTCTGACGGGCCGGTTGGGGGTGTGATGAACAGTGGCGATAATAGTCACATTAATAATGGAACAGTGACTGGATGTAGCGGGAAGCTGCAGGGTTCAGCAGGAAGCAGCATGACATTGCAGGGCACCGCTGAGCTCAGCAGGGAGTGCAGCAGGACCACGGCGACAGCTGGAACCAGGATCTTGGTGCCAAAGTTCTCCAAGGAAATACGCTGGGGGAAAAAACATAAGGACGCCGGGGAGTAAACTCCCCAGAAGCTAGGATTAGTAACAAGCATTTCTGGGACTGGATACACACAAATAGTAATAGTAATAGTAATGGTAATAGAAAGGGAGAGGAGAGAGCAGCTCAGTGTGTCAAAGGAAGGAAGGAAGTCCCCCGGCAGTCTAGAACTATAACAGCGTAACTATAACAGCGTAACTAAGAGAGACAGGTCATAAGGAGAGGTAGCTTTTTCGGGCTTAGATCTCTCCCCCTGGGCTTGGCTGGCCTGCCTCCCTCTACTTTGTTATGTATTATTAATCTAACAATTATGAAGAGAAGCAAGTGGGCCAGTTAGGTGAACACTGCAACTCCTCACTCCCTAACTATAAGCTTTATCAAATAGAAGAGTTTTAAGTTCATTCTTGAAAGCGATTACAGTTTCTGTCCCCCGAACCCAGATCGGGAGCTGGTTGTTTACCACTGTGTTACATCGCCTTTCCTTTTAACAACACCCAACAAGCATTTGGGAACTGGGGACACTAATTGTTGAAGCTTTGTAGGTGGAATTCTTTCCCATTCTTGCTTGATGTACATCTTCAATTACTCAACAGTCTGGGGTCTCCGTTGTCGTATTTTGCGCTTCATAATGCATCACACATTTTCAATGGGAGACAGGTCTGGACTGCAGACAGGCCAGTCTAGTACCTATACTATATAAGGTATATACTACCAGTCTAGTACCTGCACTCTTTTACTACAAAGCCACACTGTTGTAACACCTGCAGAATGTGGCTTAGCATTGTCTTGCTGAAATCAGCAGGGATGTCCCGAAAAAGACGTTGCTTGGATGACAGCATGTGTTGCTCCAAAACCTGTATGTCCCTTTCAGCATTATTGGTGCCTTCACAGATGGGCAAGTTACCAATGCCATGGGCACTAACACACCCCAATACCATCACAAATGCAGGCTTTTGAACTTAGTGCTGATAACAATCTGGATGGTGTTTTCCTCTTTGGCCTAGAGGACATGACATCCATGATTTCCAAAAACGATTTGAAATGTGGACTCGTCAGACCACAGCACACTTTTCCCCTTTGCGTCAGTCCATCTCAGATGAGCTCGGGCCCAGAGAAGCCAGCGGCGTTTCTGGGTGTTATTGATATATCGCTTTGGCTTTGCATGGTAGAGTTTTAACTTGTACTTGTAGATGTAGAGACAAGCTGTGTTAACTGCCAATGGTTTTCCGAAGTGTTCCTGAGCCCACGTGGTAATTTAAATAATGATGTTGGTTTTTAATGCAGTGGTGCCTGAGGAATCAAAGGTCACAGGCATTCAATGTTGGTTTTCAGCCTTGCTGCTTACATGCAGAGATTTCTCCAGATTCTCTGAATCTTTTGATGAGATTATGGACTGTGGATGATGAAATCCCTAAATTCCTTGCAAAAGTACGTTTTAAGAAACGTTGTTCTTAAATTGTTGGACTATTAGCTCAAACAGTTGTTCACAAAATGGTGAACTTCGCCCCATCCTTTTTTATGTCTACCTGAGTGTTTGTGACTGTTTTTATTGCTACATCTTACTAGCCTCGGAACACTTATCATGGATCTCTCCCTGTGGTGCATGATCAGCTTGTTTTATGTGATTTTAAACAACTATTGCACCCAAGGACTCAACCACCATGCTGCTGGCGGCATTGTTTGAGAGTTTCACTACAGCAGAGAATCTCTACTGCTGTTGCGTAATCACCTACCTACGGACTTTTCAAATATTGGTGAGTTAATACCAAACTATCTTAAAAAGAACTCTAACAGGGATACTGCACGGAAAAAGCGAAAACGTGGATCCAAGGGTGGCATTCGTCACCGATTGAAAAAGCTGAAGAATAAACTCCCCCTGCCTACAGTCCTGCTAATCAACGCACAGTCCCTGAGAGCGAAGACAGACGAGCTGTCAGCCAACGCCCGCTGCCTGCACGAGTACAGGAGCGCCTGTGTCTTAGCGATTACTAAAACCTGGCTGGACAAGAACATCGAGTCTAATGCAATGGAGCCCACGGGTTTCTCGGCGTTCAGAACCGACCGAGATCCGGACATCACAGGGAGCAGCTGTGCACCCCAGACATAGAGATGTTGTGTCTTTCTCTTCGACCCTACCATCTCCCTAGGGAATTTCCTCAAATCTTTTTTACCGTGGTTTATATACACCCTAAAGCAGACTTTAAAAAAGCCACTGAAATTATATTTAATACCTCACGGAAACTTGACTCTCTCTCTCCAGATGCTCCAAAATTTATTCTTGGAGATTTTAATAGGTGCTCCATAAAAAAGTCCCTGCGCACATTTTATCAGTATGTTGACTGTCACACAAGGAAGAATCAGACTCTGGATATGTGTTACGGAACTGTTAAGGACGCATATACTGCCTCCCTGCTTCCACCACTGGGAGCATCTGACCACAATGTGGTATATCTCCGTCCTGTCTATAAGAGTCTATATGATAGGGAAAAACCTAAAGTAAAGACTGTTCAGATGTGGAGTAATGACAGCATCTTGGCTTTGCAAGGATGTTTTGAATGCACACTCTGGGAAGTATTCGATGCTCAGGATATTAACAGGTTGTGTCTGTGTCTGATTACATCTGTTTTTGCGTAGACTCTGTAATACCCACAAATTCAATTCAATTCAATTCAATTTTATTTATAGTATCAATTCATAACAAAAGTTATCTCGAGACACTTTACAGATAGAGTAGGTCTAGACCACACTCTATAAATTCCAAAACCCCAACAATTACAGTAATTCCCTCAAGAGCAAGCATTAGCAGTGGCTATTGCGACAGTGGCAAGAAAAAACTCCCTTTTAGGAAGAAACCTCGGCAGACCCAGACTCTTGGTAGGCGGTGTCTGACAGGCCGGTTGGGGGCGTGATGAACAGTGGTGATAATAGTCACATAAGAAGTCACAGTGACTTCGAAGGTTATCGTGGAAGTTCATGTCATAGCAGGGCACATCGTGTCATACTGAGTAGTGCAGTCTCCTATACCGGATCCTGACTACTCTGTGCATAGGAACATCACAGCAGGGCGTTGCGGGATGTAACGTGGCGCTGCAGAGCATGGGTGGGAGCGGTGGGTGCAGCAGGACGCAGCAGGATGCGGCCGGGAGTAGAAACATAAGGACTCCGGGGACCAAACTCCCCAGAGCTAGGTTAGTAACAAGCATTTCTGGGACCGGATGCATACAAAAGTAACAAGTAGAGATGAGAGAGCAGCTCAGTGTGTCTTAGGGAGGAACAGCCTCCCCGGCAGTCTAGAATTGTAATAGCATAACTTAAGAGAGGCAGGTTAAAGAGAGGTGCCTGGTCGGGCTAGAACTCTCCCCAACCGGATCGGGCTGTACTGGCCTGCCTCCCTCTACTCTCGCTAGATTATTAATTATACAGTATATAAAACCGATGACTACGAGGAGAAGCAGTGGGCCGGGTTAGGTGGACGCTTCAACTCCTCGTTCCCTAACTATAAGCTTTATCAAAGAGGAGGGTTTTCAGTTTACTCTTAAATGTGGTGACGGTGTCTGCTCCTCGAACCCAGACTGGGAGCTGGTTCCACAATACTGGAGCCTGATAGCTGAAGGCCCTGGCCCCAGTCTACTTCCAGAGACTCTAGGAACCATAAGTAGCCCCGCATTCCGGGGCGCAGTGCTCTAGTGGGACAATAAGGTACTATGAGCTCTTCTAAGTATGATGGTGCTTGACCATTTAGAGCTTTGTAAGTCAGGAGGAGGATTTTAAATTCGATCCTCGATTTCACTGGAAGCCAATGCAGAGAAGCTAATACAGGAGAAATATGATCTCTTCTCTTAGTTCTCGTCAGAACACGTGCGGCAGCATTCTGGATCAGTTGGAGAGTCTTAAGGGACTTATTTGGGCAACCTGATAATAAGGAATTGCAGTAATCTAGTCTAGAAGTAACAAATGCATGGACTAGTTTTTCAGCATCGTTTTGAGACAGGATATTCCTAATTTTGGCAATGTTACGAAGATGGAAAAAGGCTATTCTTGAGGTTTGTTTTAAGTGGGCGTTGAAGGATATATCCTGATCAAAAATAACTCCTAGATTTCTGACAGCAGTGCTGGAGGCCAGGGTAATACCATCCAGAGTAACTAATCTTTCGAAAACGAAGTTCGGCAGTGCGTTGGTCCTATCACAATAACTTCAGTTTTGTCTGAGTTTAACATCAGGAAATTGTGGGTCATCCAGGATTTTATATCCTCAATACACGTTTGAAGTCTTGCTAACTGACCACTTTCATCTGGCTTAATTGACAGATATAATTGGGTATCGTCTGCGTAACAGTGATAGTTAATTGAGTGTTTCCTAATAATATTACCTAGAGGAAGCATATATAAGGAAAATAGAATTGGTCCAAGCTCTGAGCCTTGAGGAACGCCATGGCTAACTTTAGCGTGCTTGGAGGGTTTATCATTAACATTAACAAATTGGGATCGTTCAGAGAAATAGGACTTAAACCAGCTTAGTGCGATTCCTTTAATGCCAACTAAGTGTTCCAGTCTCTGTAACAGGATGGTATGGTTAATAGTGTCAAATGCAGCACTAAGATCTAGTAGAACAAGAATGGAAACAAATCCTTTGTCTGCAGCAGTTAGAAGGTCGTTAGTAATTTTCACCAGTGCCGTCTCCGTGCTATGATTCTTTCTAAATCCTGATTGAAAATCATCAAATAAGCTGTTGCTATGTAGAAAATCACATAACTGATTAGCAACCACCTTCTCAAGGATCTTGGATAGAAAGGGAAGGTTAGATATAGGTCTATAGTTTGCTAAGACCTCAGGATCTAGGGTGGGTTTTTTCAGAAGAGGTTTTATCACAGCAATTTTAAATGACTGCGGTACATAACCTGTTAGTAAGGATATGTTGATCATATCTAGTAATGAAGTGTTTACCACGGGTAACGCTTCTTTGAGTAGCCTCGTTGGGATGGGGTCTAAGAGACAGGTAGATGGCTTAGCTGAGGATATCTTTAACATTAATTGTTGAAGGTCTATAGGATAAAAACAGTCTAAGTATATGTCGGGACTCATCGTTCTTTCTAGCGGTCCTGCATTTAAAGATGAACCGTTAGAAGTTGAGGGCAAAAAATGATGAATTTTATCTCTAATTGTTATAATTTTATCATTAAAGAAGCTCATGAAGTCATCACTACTCAGAGCTAGAGAAATAGATGGCTCAGTTGAGCTGTGACTTTCTGTCAGCCTGGCTACAGTGCTGAAAAGAAACCTTGGGTTGTTCTTGTTTTCTTCTATTAATGATGAGCAATAGTCTGATCTGGCCTTTCTTAGGGCCTTCCTATAGGTTTTGAGACTTTCTTGCCATTCCAAACGGGATTCTTCCACTTTGGTGGAGCGCCACTTACTTTCGAGGTTTCGTGAGATTTGTTTTAATTTGCGAGTTTGGGAGTTATACCAAGGAGCTATTTTCCTTTGCTTTATCGTCTTCTTTATGAGAGGAGCGACAGAATCTAAGGTTGTCCGTAGGCAAGTCGTAGCACCGTCTACAAATGTATCAATTTGAGAGGGACTGAGGTTAACATAGAGGTCCTCTGTTATGTTAAGGCACGACATAGACTGGAATGCTGTAGGAATACTTTCCTTAAATTTAGCTATAGCACTGTCAGATAGGCATCTAGTGTAGAAGCTGCTATCTGATTTAGTATGGTCAGGTAGCAAGAATTCAAAAGTAATTAAAAAATGATCTGACAATACCAGATTCTGCGGAAATATTATTAAATCCTCAATTTCAATACCATATGCCAGCACAAGGTCGAGGGTGTGGTTAAAACAGTGCGTCGCCTTGTGCACACTCTGACTGAAACCGATTGAATCCAGTAATGAGTTGAAAGCAGTAGTAAGGCTATTGCTGTCAACATACACATGGATATTAAAATCACCAACAATAAGTACTTTGTCTGATTTAAGGACTACACATGATAAAAACTCTGAGAATTCAGATAAAAATTCAGAATACGGACCTGGAGGTCGGTAGACAACAACAAATATAATTGGCTGTACTGATTTCCGTGTTGGATGTTGAAGATTAAGAACAAGGCTTTCGAAAGAGTTATAATTTAGTTTGGGTTTTGGGTTAATTAACAGGCTCGAATCAAATATGGCTGCAACTCCCCCTCCTCGGCCTGAGCCTCTAGGAATTTGAGTATTAATATGACTGGGAGGGGTGGCTTCATTTAGACTAACATATTCTTCATGGCCCAGCCAGGTTTCAGTAAGACAGAATAGATCAATTTGATTATCAGATATCAATTCATTTACTAGTACTGCTTTAGAAGACAAAGATCTGATATTTAGTAATCCACATCTAATTTTCCTATCCTTTTCTATCATTGCAGTGGTAGTTTTAATTCCAATTAGGTTGTTAAGTATTGCCCCTTTATTCACCACTTTGTGTGGTCTGTTGTTGATTATAATTGGAATAGTACTAGTACTACATGTTACTGGAATAGTACTAGTACTACACGTTACTGGACTAATACTAGTACTACATGTTATCCTACAGAAAACATTTTCAGATTCATCCACTTGTATAGTGCTATCAAGATCAATACCTGGGGGACATGAATCTGTGATATTTTCAACATAATGTCAATACTTGCCTTCTGTCAGTGTGGTCGTTATGTTGTCAGATAGCATCCTGGCTCCGTGTCGGTTTGGGTGGAGACCATCACGCTTCAGCAGGTTGGGCATCTCCCAGAACAAGTTGAAGTTGTCGACATAGGGAATGCTCAGGGAAGTGCAGAGTGGTTCCAGCCAGGTGTGGAGCCAGAACAGTCTGGACCATCTCTCCGCACCCTTCCTGTAGGTAGGTAGAGGCCCAGAGATGACAATCCGCTTACCTGTGCCCATCAGGGTGGTGATGAGAGTGGTGAAGTCTTCCTGGAGTGCTATCGACCGTCTCTCTCTGATGTTGTTTGTGCCCACATGCACGATGATGTTGTCGACCTTGGCGTGGCAGGCGAGGATGCCGGGAAGTTTGTGCTGGATGTCACGGACCTTGGCACCGGGGAAGCAGTAGACCTTGGAGGGACCACTAGGTAAAGGGGGAATGTGGAGGTCCCTTACCATGGAGCTTCCGATGACCAGCGTGGAGATTGATGAGTCCGAGGGGGAGTCCGTCCCTCAATGGGCGCGTCGACTGTGTGGATGGACCAGGATGAGCTGCGTGGGGACGTGGCAGAGAAGGGAACTCCTCGTCGTTCATCAGAATGCTGTAGCGGTTTTCTAGTTGTAGGGGTTGGGCTGGGGCTGAGCGTTGTCCTGACCGCCTGCTCTGGTGCTTGCTTACACGCCATGGCTCAAGCTGGTGTGGAGTGGAGCTGGTCAGCAGAGCTGGCTGGGTCCTCGGCAGAAGCCGAGGAGAGACAACAGGGACAGAGGTTGTATTAGTGCGTGGTGGGGTGAGAGTATTGCAGGGCACAGTGGAATCAAAACATCCATCAGTCTGTGTGTGGGGGGAACTTCCAATGATAATGGAGTCGAGGAACTCTTCACTTGCCTTGATCTGGTGGAGACAATATTCTGGCTTCAAGTTCCACTATCTTCTGGCTGAACAGGAGGCACGAGTCACAGCCAGGTGAACAGCTGAGGGGGGGGCATCGTGTCGTGTAGCTTGCTAGATTAGGTAGTTTAGCTAGTAGCAACGTTGATGGAGGCCTTCTCCTAAAACCTAAAAACCTTCCCAAGCGAAAAAAAAAATTTACTTTATTGTATTTCAAGTATATTTATATTTCCGATAGTATGTTGAAAATTTACTTACACAAATTGTACTTTTTGTAAATATATAAAAAGTATACTAGCATCACGCTTTCACACTAAAACTTTTAACACACTTTAAAACAATTATACTATATTACACTTTATAGAAATATATTATACTAAAATATACTTTAAGTGAAAGTTATTTCTACTTTCTAAAGTGTAATTATTTTAAATTTGTTTTTACACATATTTTTGATATATTTTACATTGTATGCTCAAAATTGTCATTGTAAAATACACTGAAAGCATATTTTAAAAGTACACATTTAATATCAATACTGTAATATTAAGTTTGAGTGTATTTTAAGTTACATTTGAGTCTAATTATGAAATGAAGTTATTCATGCTAGTACTTCAGGACATTCTTTTAGAAAGTGTTCAATAGTATTACTATGAAAATGCACTTAAACCCATTCATGAAATTTTGTGCTGTGTGTAAAGCACACAGATAGCAATTATTGCAGCTGTTCTGTAATGTTTGATCAGTTTGGCAAAAAAATATGATACAATACATCTTACACACAAAATTACATTAAACAAAACATTAAATGCACACTTCAAAAGTACAGGTGCACAAAAAAATGTGTGTTCTGCTGAAAAGCAAGTGGTTTAAAGTTGGTGCAGTGCTACATTTAATAGATAGCGTCACTCATATTGCAACAGACAAGTTAATACTGGCTAAATTATAAGCAAAAAAATTAAGTTCACTCACAGTGTTGACATTGTTACAAGTGTTCAAAAAAGAACATTTCATTGCTATTGTTTAATGGAGAAAAAGCAGGACTACTGCAAACAAGACCAGTTGGAGAGTGTACAGATCAAAAGTCGCCGACAGTATTAATGCTTATAGGACTGATATGTAGAGGTCGGTTTGGCGTTGATGTCTGTAAAGTAGTAGCTCCCCAATAATTTTAGTCTCTTTCAACATTGTTGGGAAGTGGAATGACATACATTTTGTCCTTGGACTTAACCATAACACATTTACGCTTGAGTGATTGGGGATGCACGGCAAATATATTATGGGTGTGAGACACCTCATTTATAAATGTGGAAGATATATTTAACTGAGCATCTCTACACACCTTTCCTCCACTCTTGTCAAGCTCTTTTACTAAAATACAGAAGTTGGTGGATGTGGATGAGGCCCCATCATCAGATGTAAAAGCCACCAGGGTCATAACTTCGCAGAATGTTCCATCATTTAACTGTACAACTGAATTATTTCTCTTTTTAAGAGTTGTGTTATTATATGAATGATAAACCACACTGCTACAAATGAAACGGTCATAAAATAAACCTGAATGAACTGTCACTCCTATTAAACTTTCAATAGCCATTCTCTGCAACACAGATGGGCTAACTTTCTTTGGGCAGCCAAAACCTCTGACATTATGTTGAAACTCCTTTGATTTCTTTCTTAAGCTAGAGGTACTTTGAAGTTTGTCAAATAATGTCTTTATGCTGTCATTAGCATTTGCCATTGTAGTCCCTGCTTTTTTTGAGAGACCCCTCCACCGAAGGAATCTATTCACTATTTTTGTTGGCACATGTGTTGTTCCACTGAAAAACCTAAGCAAAGTCCCATTAAAGGATTCAAATGGAAATGTGGATGTTGCCCACAGTGGTCCCCAGTTACGCACGCCTGCTGCCAAGTGCATTAATAAATGCACATTAAAAGAAGCATTAGCAGCACCATACAGTTTCTCAAAGTTGAGCACAAATTTTCGCAGAGCTTGTTCTGCCACATCCACATGTCTCACTTTGATGGTATCCTGAAGAAGAGTGTGTATCGCAAAAACTAATAAAAAAAGATGATTCCAATACTTCTTCTTCAGAATGCCATTCAAAACAGGCAATGCATAAAACAACAAAAATGACCTCCACTCAGATGCTTTCCAGAATTTTCTGTCCTTCACTGATCTTGGTGCCCTTGTGACCTCCACAGGTGGGTTAATGGCCAGCAATTCTTCGTCTATATCACTGACCTTGCCGCCCAAGTACCAGTCTTCATTATGGTGCTTACTGTCTAGCCACAGAGATGTAATCTGTTTAGTGACACCCAGGCAGACACTGTGTTGGTACTCAGGAATGAATCCAGTGATCATCTTGAAGCTCTCAAGTTCCATCAAAGGGGATGGGCCTTTCACACCCATTACTGGATTAGCAGGTGTTGCCAGCATAGCATGCCGAAAATGATCCATCTCTGTCCGTAAAGGTGGTTCTGGGGTTTCCCAGACATATGGACCACCACCAGTGTGAAGGCAGAAGTCACACCCATATTTGCCATTGAACTGTTTTGTGTTTCTTAGGAGGGGGCGGGCAACTGAATCTGAGGAGCACAGGAGTAAATGAACTTTGCTTGTATGCTCTACATTTTCAGAGTTCATCCATTTAATTCCAGTCTGTTCCAGTTCCTTGAGCTCTGCCACAAAAGCAGTTAAAAATGTGATCATATTTGGCTTGCTTTTACCAAACCATAAGCATGGTATACATATGTTGGCTTGGCGATCTTTTGGTGACAGCTCTATGATTTGACACTGAATTGGCCATATCTGAAAATTATTGCTGTTGAAAACTGGAATTCCATCACAATTCCACATAACTGATATGTCATCAGCCCCTATTTGTCCACTCTGCTTGAGTTTTTCATATTCAGCCCCACACTGAATATCTGAAATAATGCCTGGAATTGATTCATTTAAATGCATCCCTGATTTTTCCACAATGTCCACTATTTGGGTTGATAGACTAAGTACAAGAAAGTATGACCCAACCCTTAAGTTTCTCTCCATGTCAAATTCAGCATTACAAGAAGAACACTCTTTTGGAGCTGTCTCACTGGGTCCCATGTAGCTTTCACAGTTGATACAATAAAAATGGGGCACATAGTGGCCAAACTGTCCATACGCTTTATGAAAAAGATATGAGGTTGCTGGCACCAAGCCAGGGAAATGTTCATTAAACATTGTAAGAAGATCCTGAAGAGCTACTCCTGTCAAATTGTGCCTCAGTACATATGACATGAGTAAGAGCAGACTCTGTCCTTTTGTGAGGGGAGCACCTGGGTATACAGGATCGTCATCATGGTGTTTCTGTAATACAAGACAAGATTGCTCACATTCATACCTAAAACACAATAGGAAACAATAGCCAAACTTATAATGACAGTGTTGTCCTATTAAGAGAGATGTCGCTTACATGTAACGTAAAATAACCAATATACAGATAATCTGTAATTAAAAGGTAGTACCTTCCATTGGTTTGAATCTTGATTTCCGGCTTGGCTACTCTCTTCTGCTCTGTGTTCTTGTCCACTTCCATCATCTTCCTCTCTGTGTTCTTGTCGACTTCCATCATCTTCCTCTCTGTGTTCTTGTCCACTTCCATCATCTTCCTCTCTGTGTTCTTGTCCACCTCCATCATCTTCCTCTCTGTCGTCATGTCCACCTCCATCATCTTCCTCTCTGTGTTCTTGTCCACCTCCATCATCTTCCTCTCTGTCGTCATGTCCACCTCCATCATCTTCCTCTCTGTGTTCTTGTCCACCTCCATCATCTTCCTCTCTGTCGTCATGTCCACTTCCATCATCTTCCTCTCTGTGTTCTTGTCCACTTCCATCATCTTCCTCTCTGTTGTCATGTCCACTTCCACCATCTTCCTCTCTGTCCTCTTGTCCACTACCGCCATCTTCCTCTCTGTCCTCCTGTCTCTCTCTATCCACTTCTTGGTAAGTATCTGCATTACTATGATCAGTAAGACAAATCTGAAACAAATATAGAGGAATTAAGTGCAGCTTCAGTGTGGTTGAACATTGGAATATAAAAATACATTTACTACTGTAGCATGTATTTCTCCTGAACTTACCTTTTCAGTAACTTTTCTTCTGTAAAGGGATGTTCTTGGAATTGAAGATGTACCGAGAAATCTCTTGTAGAACAATTTTCTCTTTTTCTGTGGATACAGTAAAAACAAAGATAATAGGAAACCTGAATATGGCTAGATAAAGCACTAGTAAGCACTAGTGGATAAATTATTCACTAGCTAGCAGTAGTGTTGATGCGATTACCCTTGATGACTTACAGTGCATTTGGGCAAATATTTTAGGATGAAGATACTGGAAGGAATATTAGAACTATGTTAACCTTCAGATGATATAGGCTACCAAAGATAAATATTGTGTTTTTTGAAAAGATGATGCAAGTTTATATCCTATTTTTCCTGCAGATGCACAAGGCGACGCACTGTTTCAACCACACCCTCGACCTTGTGCTGGCATATGGTATTGAAATTGAGGATTTAATAATATTTCCGCAGAATTCGGTATTGTCAGATCATTCTTTAATCACTTTCGAATTCTTACTACCTGACTATATTAAATTAGATAAAAGCTTCTACACCAGATGCCTATCTGACAGTGCTATAGCTAAATTTAAAGAAGATATTCCAACAGCATTCGACTCTATGTCATGCCTTAACATAACCGAGGACCTCTATGTTAACCTCAGTCCCTCTCAAATTGATACATTTGTAGACGGTGCTACGACTTGCCTACGGACGACCTTAGACTCTGTTGCTCCCCTGAAAAGAAGATGATGAAGCAAAGGAAATTAGCACCTTGGTATAACTCCCAAACCCGCAAATTAAAACAAATCTCGCGAAACCTCGAATGTAAGTGGCGTTCCACCAAAGTGGAAGAATCCCGTTTCGATTGGCAAGAAAGTCTGAAAACCTATAGGAAGGCCCTAAGAAAGGCCAGATCAGACTATTACTCATCACTAATAGAAGAAAACAAGAACAACCCAAGGTTTCTTTTTCAGCACTGTAGCCAGGCTGACAGATAGTCACAGCTCTACTGAGCCATCTATTCCTCTAGCTCTGAGTAGTGATGACTTCATGAACTTTTTAATGATAAAATTACAACAATTAGAGATAAAATTCATCACCTTTTGCCTTCAACCTCTAACGGTTCACCTTTAAACGCAGAGTCGCTAGAAATAACGACTAGTCTCGACATATACTTAGACTGCTTTTATCCTATAGACCTTCAACAATTAATATTAAAGATATCCTCAGCAAAGCCATCTACCTGTCTCTTAGACCCCATCCCAACGAGGCTACTTAAAGAAGCGTTACCCGTGGTATACACTTCATTACTAGATATGATCAATATGTCCTTATTAACAGGTTATGTACCGCAGTCATTTAAAGTAGCTGTGATAAAACCTCTTCTGAAAAAACCCACCCTCGATCCTGAGGTCTTAGCAAACTATAGACCTATATCTAACCTTCCCTTTCTCTCCAAGATCCTTGAGAAGGTGGTTGCTAATCAGTTATGTGATTTTCTACATAGCAATAGTTTATTTGATGACTTTCAATCAGGATTTAGAAAGCATCATAGCACAGAGACGGCACTGGTGAAAATTACTAACGACCTTTTAACTGCTGCAGACAAAGGACTTGTCTCCATTCTTGTTTTACTAGATCTTAGTGCTGCATTTGACACTATTGACCATTCAATCCTGTTACAGAGATTGGAACACTTAATTGGCATTAAAGGAATTGCTCTAAGCTGGTTTAAGTCCTATTTCTCTGATCGATCTCAATTTGTTAATGTTAATGATAAATCCTCCAAGTACGCTAAAGTTAGCCATGGGGTTCCTCAAGGCTCAGTGCTTGGACCAATTCTATTCTCCTTATATATGCTTCCTCTAGGCAATATTATTAGGAAACACTCAATTAACTTTCACTGTTATGCGGATGACACCCAATTATACTTGTCAATCAAACCGACGAAACCAGTCAGCTAGCTAAATTTCAAACGTGCATTAAAGATATAAAATCCTGGATGACCTATAATTTTCTGATGTTAAACCCTAACAAAACTGAAGTTATTGTACTGGGACCTAAACACCTCAGAACCTCATTATCTAAAGATATAGCTACTCTGGATGGTATTGCCCTGGCCTCCAGCACTACTGTCAGAAATTTAGGAGTTATTTTTGATCAGGATATATCCTTTAATGCCAATCTACAACAAACCTCAAGAACAGCCTTTTTTCATCTTCGTAACATTGCCAAAATTAGGAATATCCTGTCTCAAAACGACGCTGAAAAACTAGTGCATGCATTTGTTACTTCCAGGCTGGACTATTGTAACTCCCTACTGTCAGGTTGCTCAAATAAGTCCCTTAAGACTCTCCAGCTGATCCAGAATGCTGCAGCACGTGTTCTCACAAGAACTAAGAGAAGAGATCATATTTCTCCTGTATTAGCTTCTCTGCACTGGCTTCCTGTTGAATCCAGGATTGAGTTTAAAATCCTTCTATTGACCTACAAAGCTCTAAATGGTCTAGCACCATCATATCTAGAAGAGCTCCTAATACCTTATTGTCCCACTAGAGCACTGCGCTCCCAGAATGCAGAGTTACTGGTGGTACCTAGAGTCTCTAAAAAGTAGAATGGGAGCAAGAGCCTTCAGTTATCAGGCTCCTCTCCTATGGAACCAGCTCCCGATCTGGGTTCGGGGGGCAGAAACTGTAATCGCTTTCAAGAATGAACTTAAAACTCTTCTATTTGATAAAGCTTATAGTTAGGGAGTGAGGAGTTGCAGTGTTCACCTAACTGGCCCACCTGCTTCTCTTCATAATTGTTAGACTAATAATACATAACAAAGTAGAGGGAGGCAGGCCAGCCAAGCCCGATCCGGCAGGGGGAGAGTTCTAAGCCCGAAAAAGCTACCTTTCCTTATGACCTGTCTCTCTTAGTTACGCTGTTATAGTTACGCTGTTATAGTTCTAGACTGCCGGGGGACTTCTTTCCTTCCTTTGACACACTGAGCTGCTCTCTCCTCTCCCTTTCTATTACTTTTACTATTACTATTTGTGTGTATCCAGTCCCAGAAATGCTTGTTACTAATCCTAGCTTCTGGGGAGTTTACTCCCCGGAGTCCTTATGTTTTTTCCCCCAGCGTATTTCCTTGGAGAACGTTGGCACCAAGATCCTGGTTCCAGCTGTCGCCGTGGTCCTGCTGCACTCCCTGCCGAGCTCAGCGGTGCCCTGCAATGTCATGCTGCTTCCGGCTGAACCCTGCAGCTTCCCGCTACATCCAGTCACTGTTCCATTATTAATGTGACTATTATTGCCACTGTTCATCACACCCCCAACCGGCCCGTCAGACACCGCCTACCAAGAGCCTGGGTCTGTCCGAGGTTTCTTCCCAAGAGGGAGTTTTTCCTCGCCACTGTCGCACTGCTTGCTCTTGAGGGAATTACTGTAATTGTTGGAATTGTTGGGGCTTTGTAAATTATAGAGTGTGGTCTGGACCTACTCTATCTGTAAAGTGTCTCGAGATAACTCTTGTTATGATTTGATACTATAAATAAAATTGAATTGAATTGAATTGAATTAAAAGCCATAAGATATATATTTTTAAAGTGTATGGGGTCAGTGCGGAAGTCTTTGACCTGAAGTCAATAACAAGATGATTTTTATGTATTTTTTACCTCATAGCTAATAACACTTTAACAACAATGTTTTGATAGGGTACTATTTATCTTGAAACGTTTCACTTCACAATGTTATACAGAATTAGTCAGGCGGGAGAGTAAAATTAAAATTTTCGTTGTAACACAGCATTTCACCATTTGTTTTTTTTTCTTTACCTGGTTCGGTTGAAGTTTTCTGTATTTTGTTGTTCTTGGCGTCTCTGGTTGAGTCTCATCAGAATTCAAATGTCTCTTCAAGCTTCGTTTTGCTGGCATGATGATTTTGTATAGTAACTGTCAGAGTGATAGAGAAACTGTATTATGACAGTGTCTGACCAATCAAGTGCATCAATTTCGTTTTTTAATTTCAGCCAATCAGAGCTGACGTTCTCATCCGACATCCGTTAAATCTGAGCGAGGTCAGGTCATTCGCGTGAAAGCAGGTTTGCAGGTTTGGAGGATGCAATGTTCAAATTCGCCGTCAACTACTTATTTGATAAAACACTTAAAGTGGGAAGTACCTCGCTCATTCTGGGTAGCGACCAGTTCACCCAAGTGGCATCCCAGCCGGACCTTGATGACGACTCGAACTGGATTGAAATAAAATGGCCCACGAGAAAAGAACCAAACAGGACGGTGCCTGCTAAGGTGCTGTTATTTGGAGGCAAGTGTGGAGAATACGGTAATTGGTATACCTATTACTTTTCCAACTCGGTCAGCTAGCTAGCAGCTAACTGTTTAATTTGGTAGTTGTTAGGAAAAATGTCTAGGCTAAACTTATTTTTTGTACTCTTTTCGTATATCAGATTCCTAAAAAGAACTTGTGTCGAAGAAGAATTTCTTCCTTCTCGGTAAGGATATCTGGGCCGAGGAGGAAAGCAGGGGTGTGCGCATGAAAAAGAAAATGTGTGAGACCGACGTAGTGAAGCCTAAAACGGTGAGTGCACACAGCATTCCTTAATGCTGCACAAGCTGACATGCTGTCTCCAATGCTTTTGATAGCTCCACACCCAGGTGCTTTCTGGTAGAGGTCTTGACAAAATTCAAATAATTTATATAAGTTATAAAAAAAAAAAAAAAAAAAAAAAAATCCCACTCAAGTTAAAGTGCATAATTATGTGCAGTAAAATGTAGCAAAACTATCAAAGTAAATGTACTGATTGCTCCCTCTGACTGATTTATTGTTATATATGACATTGATGAATAATACTGAAACATCTCGATGTAGCAGTATTTTGTTGTTGTAGCTGCCAGAGGTAGGTCTACAGATATATTCAACTATTACATGCATTTTTATGTACAGAGACACCAAATATGCTATATCTGAGGATTGGTGAGATAATTAAGGGAACTTTAAATAAGAAGACATCTAAAATGTGAACTTGATTACACAAAGCTTTCTGTAGGATGCCAACATTTTTACTTCATAAACATTTTTGACAGGCAAAGCAAACCAGGATTAAGGAGGCAGCCAGGGACCAGGTGTTACAAAACCTGAAGACTTCCCTGTCTCAGAAGAGGGCCCTGGACACACAAGATCACCTCTACAGTTCTGAGAATGAATCTCCACAACGTGTTCATGGGGTAAGGCATACTTCTTTCTTAAGCAGGGGGCTACAAAGTTTACAACAGCAAAAACTGGTGTCCCTCAGACACTTCACTAAAAGGTCTTGATTTGAGGAATATTGGACATAATCTTTTAGTCCTGTGAATCACCTATTTTGCATGTTTCTTTGTGTTAATTATTAAGGTAGTTTGTCCATTTTAGTTTTTAAAAACTCAACTACAATTTTAGTTAATGCCAACATCAACTGCTGTGTTGCAGTATATCTTTTTTTCTAATTAAATATTGTAGTTTCTAGTACAATTAACATTTCAGGATATAACTAATCATTTTCCTACTTTTACCATATAAACGTTTTTCTTCAGGGAAAGCGAGCAAAGATTAACAAGGCAGCAAGACGTGTGCTTTTACCCCTGGCATCCAGTCCAAGTTCTGATGACGCCACATACGTAGGAAGTTCACAACAGCATGACATTGTACGTCATACTTCTTTCCCAGCTGTTGTGTACTCTCAGACAAAAATATTTCTCTGTTGTATTGCTTTTCACAGCTATTTTCTCTTTTCACTTTTTAAAGTTTCAAGACCATGCCTCAGATGAAGAGTTGGGTTTCTCCTCAGCCCAGAGAATGGCAAGTACATTTATATTGAATATTATATTATTATGGTAAAATTATATTATATTGAATGAATAGGTCAGGCAAAGGTCAGATATCTTTCACCCAACTGCATCTAAGCATAATGTATTTCATTTACTTTAATATATTCAACAATATAATCATGTTCAAGCTCCTTTCATTAATGTTTTGTCCCACACGGTAGTGTGGGTTAGAAGAGTGTCCTCTAAACATACTGTATTTCCTTTGAGAAATAAAGTATCAAAGTCAAAAGCATGGACATGCACACGTGTGTCTAAAAATAAGTCACTAATAATAAATAAGGGCTGATAATAATAAAAAACTTTAGAACAGCATTTATTATAATTACAATCCTAAATCTTAATTGACCTACAAAGTGTGCACAGGATTGGATCACAGCTGTCAGATTGTCATTCACAGGTCAGTCAGTCAGCATGACAGCTGGACAAACTGTAGTGTTGTGTTTATTGGGATCCAGAAAAAACAAGCATAAAATAATCACAATCACTAACCTACAAAATGAACACAACATCATATCTGACACTATTTCCTCCCACGATTCCTCACATCAGGTTCTGTAAATGTCTATTTTACCTTAATGAAGTTAAATGTGATTTTAATCTCTCATTCTCTCTTGAAGAAGCTGACAGATGTTAATACTGGTCATGGCATGGCACCTGGAATGAATGAAATCATGTCATCCCTTCACGGTGGGTGTTCAGATTGGAATTAGAGGGGTTGACATCTCAGAACACAGTATGTTTATTAACCAATGATTCAGGGTGTTTCCACATTATTTATTGTTCTGTACTGAGCTTAAGTACCATTACTTTTACTAACTAACAAACCAAATGTTTTCCCACTTATTATTACGTTCATCTAGATCTGCCAGAAATGATTAAATTAATGAGGGAGTGTGTGGAATGTGTCCGGGCATTGATGTCCTCGTTTAGGGGGACTCCTTCATCTGCAGCGTCATCATCTTCTGTGGACAGTGAAATTGAAATGGTATGTTATAATTGAGGGATGAACATATGTATTAATTACTTGACAGTTCATTCATAAATTATTCTATATTTGCACTTTTGGCATCATCTTCTTGGTAATTGGGTCAACAGTAAAGTGATGGGATTTAATAGGTTATATGTTTCACAAATCAGTCATATGCATTATCTTGCTGTCAGTGGGAACTTCAACACCACTGGTCATAGCACTCCCTAGTGGTCTATATATACTAGCAGTGTTTCCAAGTAAAGATTGAATTTTTAATGTTTGGATAATGTCTGTTCATTCCTCATAAGTAGGGAGAGATAATCTGTCCAATTTATCCTCTCTTTCTCTCCCATGCAGCACCCCTTGGCAGGCAGCACAGTGACCGTTTCAAAGAGGGCCTTCCTGCGGCTGAATAGATCTCGCATGACCATTTTTGCCCAGGAGTTGGCTGTCCTGGTATTCACAAAGGAGGGCCTTGCACAGTCCACCCTAACTGGAAAGTCTGGGAGGGGGGAGCACCAAAAACACAGCTTGATGTTGACAAAGTGCAGGCTATTATAGGTATGTAATTGTTTTGAGTTACATGTATTCTATTCAAAAGTTTCTGTGATTTCTATAGCCGCTAGATCACACGGAAACTGACCACCAGTAATTATTAAATACATGTTGGACTATTTAGTATACCATACTGATAACATTTCTCAGTTTCCAGAGGGGTATTCCAGGAAGCAGGTTATGTCAAAACGTAAGTGAACCCTAAGATGAGGAAAACTCTGTTTTTTGTTTTTTTTTCCTGAATGAGAGGTCTCTTAAACTCTGTGTCAGCCACCATGGTAACTGACTCTGGGAACCTAACCTGCTCGCGGGCAGGTTTACTTGAAGAAACCCTAAGTACAACGGAGCTGTCTGACAGGGCCTGTCCTTTCCTTCTCAACAGCATCATGTTGAAGCAGAAATAATTCACATAGTTTTACAACAGGGGGATTTTTAGATTCGTTTAGATGAGCTCTCATTCCCTGAGCCGAACGGTACCACTTTTCATCAGTCCGTCATTTATCTGAACAATATTCTCAGTCCGGCTGCACATCGAATATCAGGCTACATGTCACCGCTGACGTGCTCTCAGATCTGGAACTCTTTATTTTTATCACTTTGCAGGTTAATCAATCACCTTGCAGCAGTCAGAAAAAGAGGAATCATTCACATTTCATTTGGCTTTCTTTATTTCCCACAGATAACTACAAAAGTAGGCTAACCATCAGCTTGCAAATTGACAATGCAATTTGAAAGTACATGTTTCTAATTTGCTGACACATTTAGGATAATATTAAATAACTTCTAGTACTATCTGTATATAAAAGTGTGTGTTTGCCTCTTGGGTCCTGGGGGTGAGTGACGCCCTCCGCCTCTGGTCACCCAGCGACCTGACTCAGGACCAGCTCCTCTGCCTCTGTCAGACGTGGTGGAGGTGACCACCACCTCTGCCTTCTTCTACATGTTCATTTACTCAGCAGAATGTTAGGAGACAAGATGTGTGTTAACCAGTAGGGATCTGTTGGTGGTAAAAGCTGCTCCAAGCTGAAATATCCACTGAATAAACTTTTACCTTGTTTAATATGCAGAATATGAATAAAACCAGAGTGAGGAGCAATCACGAGACTGTTTTTATAGCCTATATTCAGAGTTTCACTTCACAGATTAAGTCAACTCAGAGTTCAGGGTTTGGCTTTAAATTTGTTTAACTTCCTTTCTGGAATACGCCTTTGATGTACTGTTCAAAATACTATGAATATGCTACGTGACTTACATTATCACTTGTCGATTCAGTCAACAGACGCTGTTCTTCTGGAGTTTCCACAGACGACTGTCTCTGATGTGCGCGCGGCCATCAGACGAAAGTGTAACAATGAGCAGTTCAGCCCAAAAAAAGGAACATAATGTGTGGTGTGTGCTTCTGTATGGTGGGAGGGGTTAGGCGTGCAATAATAAGGAATGTTGTTTTTCATTGTTCACTAAAATGTTCTGCAAAATGTATTTGTAATGTTTAGGTCTGCTGCCTGAAATGGACCTATTTCTACAAAGTGTACTAAAGTACCAGTATTTGAAAATGTTTAAAAGCCATAATGTAAATGTTCATACATTTGTTGTATAAATGTTAAGAGATAATACAAGTTTTTTGTATTTACAATGTACTATTGTAATTAAGATATGGTACAAATACATTAAAGTATATTTTTTCACCTGGAAGTAGTCCCACAAGTCTTTCAGCCTTTAGTATACTGGTAATACATTTGCAAGTATGTGCAAGGTAGAAAATAATATAGCAAAGTATTGATAAAGTATATTGACTATTAATTGCAAAGTATGCTTATTTAGTAATTGGAATAAACCAAAAGTAAATTTTATATATATATATAACATTATTAGCACAGTAAGAATATATTAAAAGTATAAAGCTTATATATTTTTAAGACAATAACAAATCATTTTAATGTATTTATAATATAAAGAAAGTACACTTTAATTTTACTAATTAAGCATGTATTAGTACATATAAAGCCATATGCTTAAAGTATACAAAATATACTTTAAGTTGTTCCACTTTAGCACATAAAAGTACACTAAATACACTTCAGGTTGAGCTTTTCTACAATTTAATTACAATTTAAATATATTTAGTACAAAATTAGTTGTTCCAAAATAGCATGCTTCAAGTTAACTAATCATGAACACACGAAGTAAAATGATGATTAGTGTGGCTTCAAGTACACAAAAGTATGTTAAATTTTAGTACACTTAGCACATTTATTTTTCAGCTGGGTTCACAAGTCGAAATACAATGCAAGTGCTCCTGCTTGTGTTAGCAAGCTGTGGATAGCCCGTTACTGCTACCAAAATATAGAATAGATTTCCCAGGAGGCAAAATCCTGAGTGGGTCGCTTTAACTCCAGCTAGCAGGCAGGCTAACTAGCTGTTAGCACAACAAATACCTAGACGTTAGCTAACGGAGCGGAGGAAAGTTTTTGCAAACAACGGAGAAACTGCGGCCAGACAGGTCCGGTTAAAATACAGCTAAGCGGTGTAATTAATGACTGTATTTCGTTGTGGAGGACTTTAAATCGCAAGACGTTAAGCGTTAAGCGTCTGCCGTCCTGCATAGGTTTTCGAGCCAATCAGTTGCAAAAATCAACTTACCTCTCTAACTGACAGGCCCAACGTACAAGCATTTCTGGGACGGGATACACACAAATAGTAATAGTAATAGAAAGGGAGAGGAGAGAGCAGCTCACTGTGTCAAAGGAAGGAAGTCCCCCGGCAGTCTAGAACTATAACAGCGTAACTATAACAGCGTAACTAAGAGAGACAGGTCATAAGGAGAGGTAGCCTGTTCGGGCTTAGAACTCTCCCCCTGCCGGATCGGGCTTGGCTGGCCTGTCTCCCTCTACTTTGTTATGTATTATTAATCTAACAATTATGAAGAGAGGCAGGTGGGCCAGTTAGGTGAACACTGCAACTCCTCACTCCCTAACTATAAGCTTTATCCAATAGTTCACACTCGTTCACACTCACTCGACATTCCCGTCGACTGTTGTCGCTTGTGGATCGAAATGTTGTGGGCGGGGCTAATTTCCTTGACCTGTACATGTGGGAATCATCAGGAGCACGCCTCGGAGACACAAAGAAAAGCCCAGAGCTGCAGCCTTGTACAAAGACATACAAGGTTTACTCTAATGATAAGCCTTGGGTATCTGGCAAATTAAAAAAACTTATCAAAGAGAAAAAAAAGCTTATCAAAATCAGGATGAGTCTGCAAGGAGGGATATACAGAGACAAATAAAAAGGCAAATACAGCTGGATAAGCTCAGCTATAAACAGAAGCTGGAAGCCTCCCTGGCTTCTGGTAATTCAAGAGAGGCATGGAAAGGAATAAAAAACATGACCTCCATTCCGCATAAGGGCAGGGGAAAGCCCTCCATTAACCTGAATGGCAATGATGGTAAGGAAATGGCAAACCAACTTAATTCATTCTTCTGCCGTTTTGAGAGCAGCGAGAGTGATGAGGCTTTCACTAGGACTGCCATCCCTCCTAGTATAAGCGTAGAAGAGACAGAAGTACTTCAATTATTTAAAGGTTGTAACATTAGAAAAAGCCCTGGCGCTGACCATATTGGAGGAGATGTTCTAAAATATTGTGCAGAGCAGCTCACACCTGTGTTTACAGGCTTTTTTAAGTCCTTTCTTAACTTGAAAAAAGTCCCCACTCTCTGGAAAACATCGACAATTGTACCAGTGCCAAAAATCCCCAGGCCTAAGGAGCCTAATGATTTTAGGCCTATTGCACTAACTTCATTGGTAATGAAGTGCTTTGAGCGCCTAGTTAAGAGCTACATCATCTCCAAAACGCAGCACCTTCTAGACCCTATGCAATTTGCGTATCAAGCATCCAGAGGAATTGAAGATGCTGTTGCAACTCTGCTGCATCTTTTGCACACTCATTTAGAGAAGCCAAAGGCTCATGCAAAAATTATATTTGCTGATTTTTCTTCTGCTTTTAACACTATGAAGCCCAGTATTTTACAACGAGTCAGAGTTGGAACGTCACTCTCCGACGATGTGACCACTAGCACTGGATCTCCACAGGGATGTGTTTTATCTTCTCTGCTGTTCATCCTGTACACAAACTCCTGTACCAGCACTTTTCCTAACAGGCACTTTATTAAGTATGCGGATGATACTGCCTTGGTTAGTCTCCTATATGACCAGGAAGAGGAGCACGGGCCAGTTCTTGACTTTTTTATTGACTGGTGTAAGAAGTCAAACCTGATCTTAAGTGAAGCTGCACTCATGCTGTCTGTTCAGTGTTATCCCACACTCCCTAAATAAGTGAAAAAATATAATGACAAAATGTTCTTATTACTGAAACGAAGTACTATTGTAAATTGAAACAACACAGATTATCAGATTGGCCTCCTCACCAGCGGACTGCACTCTGAACCAGTCTGTTTGATCCAGCCACCCTCCCTTCCCTCTTATTCCATAAAAACTTTCATCTGGAAAAAATTCTTCACAGCAATAGAGAGGGGAAAAGGAGAAATATCCCAAAACCTTGCAGTGGAAAATCCATTAGAGAGCAGCTGAGCACTCTGACAAGCAGGAGGGACGAGGAACTGACTGGAGGATGAATGACAAGTGTCTGAGCGTTTATTCAAAGGTAAACAGGTTATTATAAAGACATTCACTGGCACATACTGTGTGGATTCACTCTGTGGTCGGCTTTAGCTATCACCTGCTGCCAGCTGGCTACTGCGGGAAGAGTCTTTCGCAACTCACTCTTTAAACTTTCAAATCAAAGCTCCCTGAAATTAAGAGGGCTATTTGGTTTGATGCAGCATCTCAAATTAGGGACCTGAAATAGAGGCCCTTCGGCGCCGTTGTTACATCAATCTGACTTCTTTACAGCAAACCACAAATGAGAAGGGTTCTTAAGAAGGGATTAAGTAAAGGCATGCTTGAAATTAAGGTTAAGACTAGAAGTAGCAGTATGAGACATAGTGAGCAAAAGCATTCCTGCTGGTTAAAGGTAAAGATAACGACTTTGATGTTAAATAGTTTTAGGGCCCTATTTTAACGATCTGAAACGCAAGTATCAAACGTGGGCGGATCTCCGGCGCTGTTGCTCTTATACCGGCGGGATAAATGACTCCCGACGCAAATCTAAAATGGGTTGGTCTGAAGTAGCTAGGTGTGGTTTGGGCGTAACGTGCAATAAACCAATCAGAGCGTCATCTCACATTCCCTTTAAGAGCAGGCACGCTCGTTCCATGCCAGATTACTATTATGACGGCGGATTTGCCTGGCGCACGCCAGCGGGAGCTGTCCGGGATGCGGCAAAGTAATAAATGCCCGTCTTGGTCGGGTGGCGATGTTGCTGAGGCTTCTCGGGGCATCTCCTCAAGTCTGGAGAGGATTGCTGCAGCCATGGAGCGTGGGCCTCCAAACACACCACCTGCTCCTGGTGTACCCCTTCCTCCTCCCCCCACTTCATCTCCGTCCACCCGCTCCACCAGGAGCGCATCGCGCATTGCCACTTGCAACATCACGTCTCCTTAAGTCCTCTAATATTTCCTCATTTATGTCATCAACACATCCATGATTCATGGAAATGTTGTGTGAAACACAACAAGCCACAAAGAATGCTGGGACCTTTTGAGGACTGTACTGTAAAGTGCAAAACACCTGAAGCGCATTTTCAGTAATATTTTTCCTTGTAATTATGTATGGTTTGCAAAAATGAGAACTGCATGCGTCCGTGTAAATGAGAGAAGCAAAGTGTATGCGCGTTGTGCACACGCTACATTATGGCCAAGCATGTGCCCCTAAAATAGCATCTGAATAATGCGCTACTGACTTTAGACTAGCACCACTGACTTTAGACTAGCACCACTGACTTTAGACTAGCACCACTGACTTTAGACTAGCGCCATTGACTTTAGACTAGCGCCCCTGACTTTAGACTAGCACCACTGACTTTAGACTAGCGCCACTGACTTTAGACTAGCACCACTGACTTTAGACTAGCACCACTGACTTTAGACTAGCGCCATTGACTTTAGACTAGCACCACTGACTTTAGACTAGCACCACTGACTTTAGACTAGCGCCACTGACTTTAGACTAGCGCCACTGACTTTAGACTAGCACCACTGACTTTAGACTAGCGCCATTGACTTTAGACTAGCGCCACTGACTTTAGACTAGCACCACTGACTTTAGACTAGCACCACTGACTTTAGACTAGCGCCACTGACTTTAGACTAGCACCACTGACTTTAGACTAGCACCACTGACTTTAGACTAGCACCACTGACTTTAGACTAGCGCCACTGACTTTAGACTAGCGCCACTGACTTTAGACTAGCACCACTGACTTTAGACTAGCACCACTGACTTTAGACTAGCGCCACTGACTTTAGACTAGCGCCACTGACTTTAGACTAGCACCACTGACTTTAGACTAGCGCCATTGACTTTAGACTAGCACCACTGACTTTAGACTAGCGCCACTGACTTTAGACTAGCGCCACTGACTTTAGACTAGCGCCACTGACTTTAGACTAGCACCACTGACTTTAGACTAGTACCACTGACTTTAGACTAGCACCACTGACTTTAGACTAGCACCACTGACTTTAGACTAGTACCACTGACTTTAGACTAGCACCACTGACTTTAGACCAGGTTTTTCCTGGTCTGTGGCAGAATTGTTTTCTGAAATTGCAAAATAGCACCAAGTAACTTTTGCGCCTTTTGAACTTTTGAACCGCCCCCGGGGGCGCAAATACATTCCCTAAATTACCGACGTGCGTCTGTGGAGGGAAAAGTCCGCTGTGCGTCGGGTGCAAAATAGGAATCATACATGTGTCGGTGTACAAAGGCAATTGCGCTGAGTGCAAGATAGGGCCCTTAGTGTTTTTAAGCCATGATGTATTGATGACGTTAGCCTGTAAAGATAGGAATTCTGGCATATAAACCCGCCACTTGGGGGCAATGTAACAAAGCTGTAAACAACATTGACATATGTTACTTATAAAGTTAAAATAGGGAATGTGTTAGCAAATCCTTGCCTATACGCACATCAAGCAGACAGAGTGATGTAAGCATTCATTCGTTGTTGTCTCCAATATTTACTTTACTTTTAGTGCTATTTTTTGTCCCAACTAGGGTTTAATATTTTTCCCGAAAATGAGATGAATCAGATTCCGGGAAATAGATCCCCCACATTACGGGAATCCCGGGAAATGGCCGAGAAATGGCTGTATTTTTGGTTTGTTTTTAGCCCAAGTACTGTATCGATATTATTCAAATATGCGTTCCCAAAATCCCAAACTGACATTTTTTATATTATTTGTATCATTTTTAGGACTAAAGAACAAAGTTTATGTCCATTATCAACACAGTTTTCAATGATCAATTCTGCTGCGTGATCAAGTGAGCTGCGTGCTGCAGCGTGACATCTGCTGCAGCGCTAATTATGAAATGCCAGGTGGAATGTCTGGTACTTGTCTTCTGAAAATCTAGGCAACCCTTATATAATCAATGTTTTATAGAAATATATTGTAAAAACTAACGAAATATGCTTAAGTACACCATTGAATGATTTCTAAACCATTACTTTATCGAAATCCATTCTGTGCCTGTTGAGGATGTGTAAGAGGCTGCAAACGGGAATAATCACTCGAAGTTAACCAAATACAAAAACACCTTATAAACCGGTCACACAACTTGCACTGAGCTGTTTCATTGTCCGGTCTTTCAAAATGCTCCCAAACAAAGCTTGAGCACCACAAGCACAGTGCCAACTAGTTCTATGATATTGGAGAGAAAGCAGACATCTCAACGGACGATATCTCAAACACTGGGGAACTCACACCAAAACTATCTAGATTGATAAATAGCACTACAGGTAAGATGAAATGTGTATTTTTAATTTGGGGTGAACTGTCCTTTTAAACCAAAACAATGAGTTGAAAGCAGCTTAAAACACAGTACAGCTGAGTAGAACGCATGTGTGCTCATTACTTTGAGTGACACCGTTCACATTAAACAAAGTTATTTGATCCATTGTTACAGTTTTTTCCAACTGCTTGCAGACAAAATCTTTTCATGTCACACGATTTTTGAAACCTCTCACTCAATGTGCAAAACTACACAGCAAATCTCCAAAACCAGAAGCTATTTCTCAGCCTTTCACTCCGTTTTAAATTGCATAAAACACTTCTTTCAAAACACTACACACAATTCTCTACCTAAGACACAAAAATCTAACAGGAAGTGACTTGCTTTCCTTTTCTAAACACAACCAATCAAAATGCTACATTTATTTACCAGGGCACACACACACACACACACACTCTTCACATGTGCAAACACATTATGTCATAACTGAACACTAACCAATCACTGCTTTAGTATAGGCCTATACAGAGGTCAAAGGTCAGATTACCTGTTTGGAACAATGGATGCCAACAATAGACAGAGAGCAAGGGGGGGAGGAGGAGGGAGAGACAGGGGACAACAACGAGGAGGAGGAGGAGGAGGAGGAGGAGGAGGAGGAGGAGGAAGGAGAGAAAGAAGGAGAGCCATCTCTGATCAGATGAGCACCACACTTATTCATCATGTGATCAACAACAGATTGACCAATGAGAGAAGCCCATCTTGAGTAGCTTTACAGTGGCGTCCAAACTGCATGCAACTATCTAATGACTATTTCAGCATTACAAATCAATTAGACTTTGTTTTGCACAAAGTGCATACAATTCAGATTTAGAACAACAGTGTGTACATGGTATATCCAAAAATGTACTATTATGAAAAAAGTGTTTTTGAGATATGTTTATGGTATTTTGAATGCAGTTTCATTTTGAAGGAGATGTGAGGCATTTAGCATTTTGTGTGTGCAGTTTTTGGAATTGTGTGTAAAAAGGAGACATAGTTTTGAAAATGTGTGTAAGCTGTTGGAAAAAACTGTAATATAACAATGATGATTTTTGCCGCTTCAAAGCAACTTTTGTGTCAGATAATAGAAAATATAAACCCACCTTAGTTGAACAAATGTGACTGATGGAGTCAGGGTGAATTCCCTAAAACTGAGTCCATGTAAAATCAAAGACGGCACATAACTCTTAAAATGTTCCTGATAGCTTTCTAGTTTGCTGAGTGCTGCCACTGGTGGCTGGAAGCAATAGTGCAATAAAAATAATGTTTCTATACGAAGGTAAGACTTGATAAAACTGATTAAATGAAAAAAATGCAAGACATCAAAGAAGCAGATCTATTTTTAAATGCTAGAAATAGGCGTGTCGCTCAGGAAGCCATCCAACAATATGTCATTCCTGCATCTCAGTCATCATGTGAACACTTTAAAGGATAGTTTCCATTTGTTAGTCTGTCTCAATACTCACATGTCCACATGTACAAAGTGTTTGTGGTTGCTGCATTCACTTCCTCCTGTCCTTTAAATATCCCTTCCTGATGTGATTTCAATACAAGTAATGTGGGACAACATCTACAGTCCTCGTTCTGTGCAAAAATACATTCTAAAGTTCAGCTGAAGATAATATCAAGTCCTATCTAGTCTATTTTATACAAAATTCTTTCAACGTACATATGGGCATGCTTGTTTTATGGTAGACTTGAGAAAATGTGATCCTATCCTTTATGAAAAACCAATCAAAGGTATACAACAAATGTTTGTTCATGTGCCTGAATGTGCATTTCCATTTAGCCTCAACCTGTCAATCATTCCTTCAGATTGCCCAGATTAATGAGCTGTAAATGCGATTGAGTGAAAGCAATCATGTTCTTATCAAGTCTGCTATTAATAGCACTGTGTCATGGCCTACATGTCTTACTCATTCTTCTCTTCTCCATATCCCTCTATACGTAGGACAGTTTGTTATCTGCGACAGGCAGCTCTGCTGTGGAGAGTTTTGTTGCAGCCGGACAGCCATGAGACAGTTGGACTAGCAGGCCTTAGCTGCATTGCTGTCGGAGTATGGGGGTGTGGGGGGGCTGTTAACAGGGAGAATTTGATGAGCAGGCAAATATATTCATTCTACAAAAGCGTTGAAGTTTCTTTTTTGAGGGTATGCAAATCCCCTCACATTCAACAACAGCTCTTCCTGGCAGCCTCGGGCCAGTTCTGGACGGGTTTCTGGCTGGGCCTGTTGGGCCCGGCAGGCCATGGTAGGGATTTTCCTCTCTGAGTGTGTAGGCACTAGGCAGGGAACCCGTCTGAAAGCCCCTGAGTGGCTAACATCAATGAAAAAAGACACTCTCACTGTTATTTAAAAAGAATCAAACTGAATTGTATCAATACATGAGCATTTCCTCATGTTTGGCAGGTTTCCTTCTGGACCAAACCAGTGCAGTCAACTTGATCTAGACTCAAACTAATAAAAAACCGAGAGACATGACAAATCTGGTTTTCAGATATTTTATTGATGAAAACATCTTTAACCTTTTGACCCATTGGACACATGACATAACATAGCAAAAAAGCTATTGAGAACATATCCTTTGAAGCCCAATCACAGATTCAAAAGCACTGCAACACCCGCAGTGTCTGATACATTTATAAAAATAACAATCATTAAAAAATATACATACAAGACAAGGATCTTTTTTTTTTTTTCAAAGTGTGATTTGTAAAAGACTGCATGAACAGAAACAGATATTTGAGACGACGCATACAAGACAATGCAGTAACCCAAACCTCTAAATGACAGGCACGAGCACTAACTGACAGGCAGACTAAGTCAGCTGTTAGGACTTCACTGAGTATAAAATGACAATACATTGTCTGCACAATCCAAAAGGATACTATCGACGTGGACAATCACTGAGAAAATAAAACAACCAAGAGGGGATTATCAGAATCAGGATGAGAAAGAAATGATTTTTCAGCCAGAGAACGTGTCTTTTTTTCAACGCAGTGTTACGTGGATGCTAGTCTTCTGGGCCTAAAATAATGCTTGTAATGTAACCATTCATATTTTTTTTTCAAAAGGAAAGGCTGCAGTATAGTTTGCAAGGAGTAAGTGAGTTGGCAAAAGCTGAAGCATGTAATAATATATGTACACAGTTCTTTAAAATGGTGTGGAATGAATCATAAAAAAAACAAACATGACTAAGCATCATTTAAAGCAACCTCACAAATGAAACGTAGGTTACTTAAAGTCTCCTGAAGCTGGTGTGAATGTATGCAATTTTTCTTCAATTTCCACTCTTGTTTTTGATGCAACACTCCTGATTAAAAACGAGAGCAAATGCTGATAACAGAACGATTGATCTTCCTGAAAAAAGGGGAGAGCTGCAGAACTGCCCGGTCGGTTGTAGTCTGACCCTAACAGAGACCATTTGTACAGTAACGCGTGGTGGTGGTAGCCCTAGAGGGATGAACCCCATCACCAGCTGCACCCATCTCTCCAGGCCGACGACACACTCTCCCTCCTGCCTTGTAACCACTACCTTTTCCTTCCGCTCCCTTTTTCTCCCTCTACTGTCTATCTCCCCATCTTCTATATCAACACAGCATGTTTTCCTACGTCAACATATGGCCCCTATTCTACTTTAGGGCTATGAGCGGGGCCAATGAAATGTTTGGCACAACATTTTCTGAACTCTGAACAGAGCGGCTGCAGACCCAACCCCATCTAAGTTCAAGCTCTTCAGCAGCAGCTGAGGAATTCCCTGCCAGGGTGCTACAGCAAATAGTGTCTCATCATCTGAGCTGTCTCTGCAAATAGCCTTCTGCAGGCTTTCCTCTCTCTCGCTCTCGCTCGCTCTCTCTCTCTTATATAGTTCTTGAGAAATAGTTGTTTTTTTCTCAGATGAGAAAAAGAGAAGCACCACCGTACAAAATATACAGAAAATTGTGTGCGAGTAAACGTTTTCCTTGTTGCTGAAGATTTAAAAAAGGCTTGTCATCCTTTCTCATAACACGTGCAATTTCCTGTATTCATTTGGGGCATGCCATACAGCATAGGGTTGGGTTCAAAGAATCGATTCTCCAATTAAAATCAATTTTGGTTTGAGCGATCTGATATTGAAAAATAAAATCCCAAATTTATTTGTATGCCTTTTCACCATGGATGTGGTGAATTGCCCCCCCCCCCCTTTATATTATTCTGTGAGAATCTATTTTATATCCAAGCAAAATTGGTAACAGAAATTGTAAAAGAAAACCCCCCCCAATCTGATTAATATTCAATCGAAAATGTACGCTGTGAATCGGAATCGAATCGATTCTGGAAATCATTGGCGATACCCAGCCCTAATACAGCGTGTTTGGTTCGTCCCTCAGAGAAGATAGAATATAGTTTCCAAATGCTCACGCAACAAAAATGTGAATCTTGCAGCAATCCGTCGATCACACATTTGAATGCTACTTTACTGCAAAATCCACACTAATGCATAGTGCTCTTTTTCGTCCAAAAATACAAACAGTGACTGCATGATTTCACATATACATTCACAAGCCTCTGGGGTGCTATTGTCTTGTGTGCCTGACTATAAACACAGTGGGGCTAATCCACAAAAATCATTCTTTTATAGGCACTTATAAACACACATATGTTCACATATACAAATAGACATAGCTTCATGTTTTGTTTATTTACCACCCAATCAAAATAGGGTTTTAATGTTAGAAACAATCCCCAAAAAATCTTTGGTGTGTAAACAACCATAATTATATCCAAATGCATGGCGGAGATGCCAGTTTGTTATCCAAACTAATTTAACAGCATCTTGCCTCAGTTAAGCTGACATACAGCAGAGTCTAGGTGTGTGTGTGTGTGTGTGTGTGTGTGTGTGTAGTAGTAGTAGCTGTCAGGGCCCTGATGCAGCCGTTTGTTTGCTCTGCCGTTGGAACGTGCTGGCTAATCAGTTCTTGACAGATTCAATCAGTCTCGCGCAGTTTGGATGACAGTTGTGCTGCACGCATTCAAAGGCCATCACACATTTGCAATTAGCTCTGATTGCCAAGCTACCCAAATGAGTCTTTTCCAAACCTGGTTGGTCTGGGCAGGATCAGTTGACGTTGGCATTTTAAAAATCAGAAAATGTGAGATATTCACATTGAAATAAGTACTCGAGGTGAAAGCCAACCGTTCATACTCAATTTATGAACAAAAACGCAAGCTTTGATGCAAAACATTAAAAAAGAAGACTCCTTTTTTTTCTGGCAGCTGTCAAACACTGGGCAGGTTTGAGGCGGCGAGTATGCTGCTCATTCCTGTTTAAACAGCTCAGACTCTCTCCCTCCACCTTTCCTCAGGGCTGACTCAGTTACAGGGCAGCCAGGTGGAGTACGCATGCTGCTGGCAAGCAAACACCGGCTGAACCTGGGCTATGTAGTAGTTACTGAAGTTGCCATCTGCCACATAAGGAGCAGGTTGGTAGTAACAGGTAACATTAGCCACGTTGGGGATGACGTTCTGCTCGGCGAGAACACGCACCGCCAGCATGGCTATGAGGCCTAAGGTCTGCCGCCTCTCGTGTCCCATCAGGCACACTGTGCTCTCGTTGACCACTCCGTGGAGGGTCATCAGGTAGTCGTACTTGCGGTCCTCCAGGCCTACAAAGTGGTTTTGAAGATAGGACTCCAGCTTACGCTGCTGCTCGCCAATGTCCGAGAAGTCAATGAAGAAGCGTGAGCACATGTAGCGCTGCAGAGATTTCATCTCGGACTCGGAGGCGGCACGGAAACCCCTCACCAGCAGGTGACAGTACTTGAGCAGACCCCCGCCTCGGATCTCCTCCGGGTTCCGGGTGCAGATGAACTTGTGACGTAGGTGGTCCAGGGCCTCGCTGAAGTCGCCGTACACACTCTCGCCCATGACGGTGGGGTGGAAGGTCTCGGTCATTGGGTTCTCGGAGCACTCGTAGAACAGCAGCAGGGAGTCCAGTTTGATCTGAAAGGAGTCCACGCTGAACTCAAACTGCCGCCGAAGAGAGTCCACAAACTTCAGCTCCACATTCTTTCCCCGGTTGTTGGAGAGGGAGATGAGACTCCAGCGGTCTGAGTCATTACACACCTTCACCATCTTCTGCACATAGGCTTCCTGTGTGTGTGTGTGTGTGTGTGTGTGAGAGAGAGAAAGCAAGAACATAAATATTAAGTAGATAGCCTTAAAAGTACAGTAATTACTTCAACAGAGCCATGCACATGCACATTTAGGCCTAATTTTGCAACGTGCAAGTAGGTTTTATATTTAATAAACATGTATCTGTATGTATAAGTTACAGCTGCATGCTTTGTGTTATAAATATTGTGTTATTAGCGTACATTGACCCAGATGTACTTGGATATGGGATCTAGGTGGCTGAGCTCAGGAGCCCTTCCAAATTGGTTTAACTCAATCCTCTTAACTACAGAAAACACACATTTTACTATCACTAAACTATAATTGCACATTAGGCTGCCCGCAACGTTAATGGTCGTTAAGCAAATGGAATTAGTTCTAATCACATTTCTAAAAGTAAACAATTGAAGCAGGGGGGAGAAAAAGTTGTCAGAGTGAATGTACCTTTAACGTTAACGGGCTTATTTTCTCTTTATTCACACAGTCGGGTAAAAAATCCAGGAGACAGTCCAAAACTATGTCCTTCACAGTCTGGAAATCACTTTCACCTTTCATATCTGAGCAAAATATGAGGTCTAGGTCCTTATAGCCAAGTCCGCTATCCCCGTGCAGGATGTGGCTGGCTGCAGAGCCGTTTAACCGAACGTCCCGGACGTGGATCTGCTTCTCCTCCATCCGACTCCGCACCACTTTCACGATCTGCCGCGGCTGCATCTCCAGAGTGGGGAAGTTCCCCCGGCCGTGGATCGGGATGGTCTCCGTCAGGATGGCGTCCAGCCGCTGCACTTGCTCCCAGTGGAGGACGCTAACGTTGCTGCCTTCGGTGTCAGACATGTTGCTGGTGGTGGAGCTACTGTCGTCTTCTGACATGGTGAAGGGGGAGGGGAGTCCTCAGCGATTCCAACCAAATAAAATACAAAAATTAAAGAGCTTTCTCAAAATAGGAGCAAATCAGTGATGGCGTCTTTGCGCACAAATTCTTTATCGTAGGGTGACTGCAACTTCATCCGCATCAGGATTCTTAGCATCTGAAGTCGTCCGAATTGACTGTAAACACATAGAAGAAGAGAAATATGAATAACCCAAGGCAAATACTGAGAGTTGCAGCGGTGCCTAACAGTTTGCGCAGTAAAGTAAGCCTGTGGTTGGAGATCCGGTGGCGCAGCAGTCGAGCTGGTGGTTGTGTTGAGGAAGAAGGGCAGCCAGTCAACAAGCGTGTAGAAAACGAGACCTAACTTTCTCTTCTTTTTTTCGCTGCTTTTAAAACATTTGCCCCGGTGACACTGTCAATGCGTCCTAACGCTGCGCATCACGGTCTTTGAAGCTCTCTGATGATCCAGGAGGGGGTTTGTTTTTCCGGCTGTGACTCCATCGCCCAAAGGCACGCCTATGATTTTATGAATTTGCATGAATAAGCTGCTCCTCAAGTCGCACTTTGGCACAATCCTCCCCTCCGATCAACCCCTCACAGGAATCTTGTGGATTTTTACGCACAGCTCCTACATATTTTACTTTCTCCTTTTGCTTCCAAGAAATAATCCCGTCGATGCAGTTTGAAAGTGCTCAGGAAATCCAGCTTTGTTTCCCCCCAACTCTGTTTAGTTCAACATCTTTTTTTCCCACTCGTGGAGAAGTTAACTGTTACCTGCCCACTTGACATGCTGCGGGCTTCTGCAACAGTTAGCTGTGGTCTGAAGATGTCAGCTGTGCTTCACCCCCTCACTGAAAGCCCTGCTCAACATGATCACACTGTAAGGCTCCACTTTGTAAACCAGTGGCACACTTTACTCATATTCTCATAATGCTTTGAATCTGTAGGCCTTGAAGTGCTCATTTACATTAATAGGATATACTCCATTCAATAGTTTCTGCTGAAAAGGAGAATTGATGCACCTGAATTCATTCAGAAATTACAAGATATTTAGAGCCAGGTGCCATCATCCTTCTATAACTAAATATAGAATTCAAAAAATAAAAAGCTAAAATAAATGAATATGACATTTTTTGTTTTTAAATCTGTCAGATTCAACTGATGCTGATATGCATGTAAAGCTCACTTGGTGTGGCCATGTCGCCCTCTGTGGGCTGTTTTAGGTTTTGGCATGAAGTAATAACTGTCGTAAAGGGACTATTTCCTATTTAAGTGTCACATGAAAGTAACTTGTAGGCTTCTAACTCAAATAGCCGCCAAGGAAATGGGACTTGTGTTGTTTGAAACAGACAGGACATATTATCTCTGTAATCCCATAATCCTGTTACCTCCAGACCACTAACACTTTCAGATCAGGGTCTGCAGCCTCTCCCTGGTAGGAACTGTAAAAGCACCTTTAAATACACCTCAAGTCATTAAGGGTCTTTCAAAGCACTACATGATGTTCCTTTAGAGACTATTCTATTCCTGCTTTTCTGTACAGGCTGTTTGTCTTAGGGAAACCTATTTAGAAACCTATTCGGTCCAGGCACCAGAGAGTCCCTGGTTCAGGTAGCACTTGCATGTGAGGGGTTTCAGGGGTCAGATGAGAGTGGAGGTGAGGCCCAGTGGAAGGGACAGGCAACAGCCATGTCAGGGTATGGCTGTTGCATACACACAGATGACCCATTAGGCAGCGTAAAGCCCTGCGTCACTAGCCACCCAGATCTGTAAACCCTGATTATCCCATTTACTATGTTGCACTTGTCTTAACTCCAAGGCCCACACAGAAGCTGTGCCTCTGCACAGTCTCACTCTGTCTGCAGTAGGGGACACACAGACAGTCAGTTTTATTCATTTGTTTACAATCACATGGTGCAGCTTTCACAGTGAATACAGCAGTGAAACAAGCTCCAAAATCACAAACATTTCAAATTAAGAGCTAAGAAAGAAAATGTCAGGGTTTTTATGTACATGCATGGTGTGAAACAAATTTACAAATGAAGAGCTCAGAAAGAAAATGTCATTTTTTTTTTTTACATGCATGGTGTCATAGTTTTGAAGAATAGAGCTTCAGCTATTTATTTATTTTTAAATATAACTTTGGTTTTGGTTTGGTTTTCATACTTTGCTTTGGCGTGTGTCAGACATGTTGATCACAGGTCCGTGAAATTGAATCCCACATCTGGAAATGTACATGGAACTATCAGTCAGTTACAACGGACCCGAGAGCGGCCTCGTCAATGTGTTTCCCAGGTGTGGAGAGATGGTTGCCATGGTTTGGACCGAGTCCCTCCGCCCCGCACGGTGCAAAGCTAAATCAAAGCCGCTGTCAGAGACTAACAGCAGGTATCCACATACACACAACACAGAGCCCTGCTGATGGGTTGTTTTGCGTAAATACTATACCTAGCACCTCATTACGCACTGTGAAATGGATGATTCATTGGTTGGTGGCTATGGAAGGACATGAATGAGATTATGTCAGAAAATGAAATGGGAGCAAGAATTCAGTGAACAGTAAACACCTCGAGTGATGTCGATGTCTTTCCCGGTCGTCTGATGAGTTTGTATTAATTTAGTCAAAATGTTCAGTAACTTCAAATATGGAAAGGAAAAAAAAGAATTTCCAAAAACACAGCAATGTTTCCCCTCTTCTTCTCATCTATTCCTCATGAAGCAATCTTTTACTAGCAAAGTATTTGTCTCTGGGGTCTATGAACCAGAGGCAAACTGGACAGTTGAGCCCAATAAAAAAGAGTTTTGTTTTTCAGGCCATTTATCTGCATGAGTTGGATTTATGCACCATGAAGTGTAACATCTCCGTTGCCTTTGGGTTTTTTCCTTTAGGTCAGGAAGGTCAGGACTGTCTGCTGGGATGGACCATCAAAGTTTGGATTACTTCACATGATCCAGTATATCTTATCAACTGCACTGATGTATCATGATAGCTACTTTCTCTCAATTCAATTCTGCACTCACATTTAATGACATTTTAAGGGGTTTTTGCATCTTTTTTTGTAGCTGTACAATTATTTTTCAAATGCCTAATGTCATTAGTATGGAGCCCCAAAGTGTTCAATATAAAATAAAAAAGACATAATTAGGTAAATTATTATAGGAATATGTGATATGTTTTGACCAGTTCATTGTGAAATAATAAATACTATGCAAATACTAAAACTAAAGTAATTATTAGGAAATATTATTAACTTTTATTTCATTATATTTTTGTATTTCAAAAGTCTGTTTTAATTAATACATAATAGAGAGAAGAAGTTCCTCCCCTTCTGGTGTTCCCCATCAGACCACGTTTGAGAAAAATATATGTACGGGAGTCAATGGAGCCAGACTTAGCAGCATCAGCAGCTAACTGGCTATTTCCCAGTTACCTCGGCAGTAGTCTCGCATTTCCAGACTTTTCCTCCACAGCGCTGCGGAGGAGGGTCTGGCTGTTCCACACAGCATTCCGGGATGGAAGAAAAACGTGCTCTGGCTTATTGTCATTTCTTTAAACCAATCACAATTGTCTTGGGCGGAGCTAAGCGCTGGATGGAGCAACAGTGTCTCTGCTAAATAGTCTCAGGAAGGAACTTGTTTTGGTGGAACATGTGTACGTTCAAAAGTAGTTTTAGTCGTGCAACAGAATACTCAGATTGGACAGATAGTCTAGCTAGCTGTCTGGATTTACCCTGCAGAGATCTGAGGAGCAGTTAACCATAGTCCTCACAGATCCACCGGAGGTTAGAACGCCAACACAGAGAGGAAGGGGACGGATATCCAGCCGAGAAGAGTGACATCCGGTGGAATTTCCGGTGGCTACGGAGCAATCCCGGAAGTGGAACGTTGGGGATATAGACTACCTCGGCAGTATTTATATTCTGAAAAAGTTCCTCAGTCAGAGAGACACACAATCTTTTCAACACAGGCCGGTGCTGCCTGTGTTGTTGCCTCGCCGCCTGGCCTGCCTTCCTTCACAGACCCCGGCCTGCTGTGAGCTCGATTGAGCTCCGTCACGGCTGGCAGCCCACAGCACTCCATACCCGCGCAAAGTCACCCTTTTTTTGGGCTAATGAACTACCAAAATTCAAACTGTAATTAAAGCTGCGAGCAGCGATGGACGGGTCCTCGCGCCTCTGCGCGCGTCGGGGTTACCGGCGGACACCGCTCCTTGAGACCGTGCATTTGCGCGGCACACAGAAGCTGCAAATCGTCACCAATGAAAAGGGAACTCCCCGCCGAGTTCAACGATACCTCACACAAGACTCTACGTCATACGGTTCATTAGCTGTGAAAAGGGGCGTGGCAAAAGCGTAGGGGGTGGGTCAAACCATCACCAATTAAAAAGGAAGTCTGTGCTGAGTTCAATGATACCTCACATAAGACTCTACCTTAAACGGGTCAAAAGTTATGAAAATGGGCGTGGCTTAAGTATAAGAGGGCAGGCCAAACCATCAGCAATGAATAAGGAAGTCTCTGCTGAGTTCAATGATACTTCACACAAGGGTCTGCATCAAACGGGTCATTAGTTATAAAAGGGGGCGTGGCTAAAACATAGGGGGCGGGTCAAACCATAACCAATGAATAAGGAAGTCTCTGCTGAGTTCAATGATACCTCACACAAGGGTATACCTTAAAGGGTTCAAATGTTATGAAAGGGGGCGTGGCCTGAGTAAGTGGGCGTGGTTAAAGTATAGGGGGCGGCTCAGTATCACATGTAGACCACACATTCTGAGTTTCATGTAAATTGGATGATGTTTGTCATATAAGGCAGATTTCCTGTTGCCAGCGGGGGGCGCTATGACCAAAAGTCAATTTTGGCCTGTAGGTGTCCTCAGGCCTGGACCCTTGTCAGTCGTGAGAAATTTCGGGCAGATACGACAACGTACACTCAAGTTACAACAACTTCTTTGTTCATCGCTAAACACTAAACACGCCACGCCCACACTGTCTGACGAAAAGTTTTTCTTTTAATAACTTTTCATCGTTAAGTTGTTGGGATGGCACAGACCAAGTTTGAAGTCCATCGGATGAAATCTCTAGGAAGAGTTTGTTAAAGTATAGCACCTTGACTTTTAGGCCTACTTCCTGTTGCCACCAGGGGGCGCTGTGACTTTAAGTAAATATCGGCCTTTATTTGTCCTCAGGGTCGGACTCTTATGAATCCTGAAAAGTTTTGAGGTAATCGGACAACGTACACTCGAGTTACGACATGTGGAAATGGCCAAAATCGCACGAATTTTGAACTTTGAAATCAAAATGTCGGACTTCCTGTTGGGTTTAGGGTATGGCTCTAATGAAGGTTTTTGTACATCTTGACATGTTACATATGTGTACCAAGCCCCTCAAAAAGGCAATTCATTTGACGGGAAAAATCAATCAATCAATCAATCAATCAATCAATCAAAATTTATTTGTATAGCGCTTTAAAACAACCAGCCGGTATCCAAAGTGTTTCACATCTGGAACTAAGAATAGACAACATATCTTGCAATAAGAAGAATGAAACGTAGAAAACAGTAAAATCATAAAAGGTTACACAGAAACAGGAAGAGGAAATTGTCACACCACTACTGCGTATTAAAAGCCATTCTAAACAGGTAGGTTTTGAGTTTAGACCTAAAAAAGAGCTACATCTGTAATTGTGCGAATATCAGGGGGTAACTTGTTCCAGAGTCTCGGGGCAGCAACCGCAAAAGCCTGATCACCCCACCGTTTGTACCTTGACCTCGGCACTTCTAAAAGCAGTTGGTTAGAAGACCGCAAAGACCGTCTGTGCTCACGCAGGGTTAAAATCTTGGATAGGTACTCCGGGGCTAGGCCATTAAGGGCCTTAAAAACAAAAAATTAAATCTTAAAATCTATTCTAAAATGCACAGGGAGCCAATGTAGGGTGTAAAGAATGGGAGTGATGTGTGCACATCTAGATGTATTTGTTAAAAAGCGAGCAGCAGCATTTTGCACAAGTTGAAGACGTGAGATGGAGGTTTGATTCAAACCAACATAGAGAGCATTACAGTAATCCAACCTTGAACTAATAAAAGCATGGATCGCTTTTTCTAGATCATGCCTGTTAAGGAATGGCTTAACTTTAACTAGTAGACGGAGCTGGAAAAAGCTCATTCTAACAACATTGCTGATTTGTTTGTCAAATTTCATTCAAAAGTAACCCCCAAATTTCTGACAGCTGGCTTAAAATATGAAGCCAGTGCTCCCAAACTCAAAGGTGGACCGTTTGTCGTGCCTGAAGTACTGAAGATGATACACTCCGTTTTATCTTCGTTCAAGTTTAGAACGTTTTGTGACAGCCACAACTTAATATCATTGATACAACTAAGCAGGGAGTCTAATGCAACAGGGTCGGTTTGATAGGCAAATAAATTTGCAAACCATCTGCATAACAGTGAAAAGATAAGTTGTGCTTTCCTATTATAGCCCCTAACGGCAATATATATAAAGAAAACAGGATTGGGCCAAGAATTGAACCCTGGGGTACCCCACAAGAGAGAGGAGTGGTTGACGAGGAACAGTCACCAATCATAACAGAAAAGCTCCTATTCGCCAAATAGGCGAAAAACTATTGAAGTGCCGAGCCTCAGATGCCTACGTACTGATCAAGGCGAGAGAGGAGGACTGCATGGTCTACCGTATCAAACGCCGCTGTGAGGTCCAATAGCACTAAAACTGTAGGATTCCCGGCATCTACAGACAGGGCAATATCATTGTGCACTCTAAGCAGTGCAGACTCAGTGCTGTGACGTGATCTAAAACCAGATTGAAATTTTTCAAACACAGAGTTCAGTTGCAAAAAGGCTTGTAACTGTATAAAAACAACTTTTTCCAAAACCTTTGACAGAAAAGGCAGATGGGAGACTGGTCTAAAATTGGACAACACTGTAGGGTCAAGATTAGGCTTCTGAAGTAGGGGCCTGACCACAGCATGTTTAAAGGCAGCCGGGACAGAACCTAAACTAAGACTTAAGGAGAAGAAGAATTAAGAATTAAAAAAAGTGAGTAGACTCGGCCCAATGGTGTCATTAAAAACCTCCTTCACTATCCTGGCGGGAAAAATGTCTAACGGCCAGTGGGTAGGTTTCATGTGTTGCACGATCTCAGAAAGCAATGTCAGAGAAACTGGCTGAAATTCCTCAAACACAGCAGAATGCATAGGAGCAGCAGGTACAAACACATTAAAATTAACACTGGCATATTGCCTGACAGATGCAACTTTGTCAATAAAATAAAAGAGAAACTTCTCACAGGTACTAGTTGAAACCTCTGTCGGATCAGAGGTGCATGGATTCACAACAGAGTTAATAGTATTAAATAACACTCTGGGTTCATGGCAACTGCTAGCTATTACGGAAGAGAGATGTTGCATCTTTGCCACCTTCACAGCTTTCTGGTATGTGGCTAGACTGTCTCTTAATAAACCCAGTGATACTTGCAAATTGTCCTTCTTCCATCTTCGTTCAGCTTGTCTGCAGTGTTGCCTAAGGGCCCTTGTGGGGTCATTTAGCCAAGGGTCCGCCTTAGGTTTAATAGATTTATTTAGGTTTAAAAGGAAGAATAATTCCTTCAGTTTCAATAGGGCCTTCGCCGCTGTCGGCGCTCGGGCCCTAAATATACTCAAATTACGCCGAAAAATAAGCTAACTATCCGTGATTTGTAGCTACACATAGCTAGGATTGAAGGGACAGTTGCAGCTAACGAAACTACCCCCTATGACTATATGACTAACCCCTAATCTTCACAAATATTCATTAACTTGAAATCGGACACCATTGTTAGCTTTATAAGACATTTAGGTAGATGTTGTATAAGTGGCGTGACATGTGTGTAACATGGTAAGAGATTGCTGGTGTAACAAGCTCGCTGACCGCGCTCTTACTCTCACACACAGGCCATTTAGCTAGTGAGGTAAAGTTCATCCGAGGTCTGTCGAATCTTAGATACCAGTCATAAATGTTCAGATAAAGCTTAAATACATGTTATATAGAATTATCAGATAAAATAGGATGACAATACACCTCACTAGCTAGCTGGAAGAGGGGAGCTGCAGGCCCTGGAGCTCTGTCAGGGCAGCAGCGTTTGGTAGGCCATTAGCCCAAAAAACAGTGACTTTGCGCGGGTATGGAGTGCTGTGGGCTGCCAGTCGTGACGGAGCTCCAAGTACCTCATAGCAGGCCGGGGTGTGTGAAGGAAGGCAGGCTGGGAGGTGAGGCAGCAACACAGGCAGCACCGGCCGCTGAACTCCGACACACAGTCTTACCAAATTTGCAATTAGCTATCAATTTTCGTAAAAACAGCCCATATTTGAGCTTTATATAGGCAAGGCAAGGCAAGGCAGCTTTATTTGTATAGCACATTTCAGCAACAGGGCAATTCAAAGTGCTTTACATAAAACATTAAAGAGCAGTTAGAAGACAATTAAAAACAATTTAAAAACATTAATAAACAAATTAAAAACATTAAAAGACAAGAATAAAATTGAAAAAGTTTCAGAAGTGAATTTAATAACGAAATAGCCCGACAAACAATGTATAACTTTGCAGTGTCTGAAATATGAGACCTGCTGTCGAGTCTCCCATGTGTTTCTATGTAGTTTGCTCAAACCAATCAGCGCGCAGCTCATTCTAAATATTCATGAGCATACCATATTTGGAAGAAAAGCTCTTGTTCCAAATAGAGCCATATTCACAAGGTAGTTAAGGGCCCAATAAAACAGCATTTGGGCAATTTTCAGCTTAACCAAGGTTACATACCCCATTAGGAGACCTTAAGGAACAGTGTAAAATACCCTATATAATCATTCTATCACCCCTTTAAAAGGTTCTGTGAACAGTGACAGTCCATGTGTTGTTTCCTTCTTTACAAGAATAACATTTTGGAAAAAACAATAAATTCCTGAAAAATTATGACACATTGAATATAATCAATAATCTCATTCACCTATGCGTAAAGATATTGATTTCAGCAAAACCCATATGGGTTATCTTCTGTAATTGGCCTGAAATAAAGAAACGCCTGTTAAACACATCACCACCGATGCACTTTGATGTTCTACCTATTTTCTAATTAGAGCTATTTTTATGGAATGGAGTTGTGTGACATTTTGTTTGTTTACAGTATCAGCCAGAAGAGATGCTAAGGTTCAGGTTCCTCCTGTGTAATTATTAGAATATGTGTCTCATTAGGAGCAATCCAGTGAAAACCTGACCTTTTTCTACCAACCTCACATTCAGCAGAGGAGGGGAAAACAGATGCTTGTTATGTTGCACCGAAATGGGAAAATGATCAGCGATGAGTGATGAAATAATGCCTGCAAGGTGCATGACAAAGCTCTGTTGGCTTGTGTGCAGAGTCTTTTGTGATGACAGTAAGTGATTTAAATCCAGTGTCAAACAATAGACATTTCATTTTTCAAACTGTCAACAGAAGGGGAAATCCTTTCTCTGCTGTAGGGGTAACTGAGAGAAGTAAAGACGAAGGAATAGCAGGGTGTCAAATTCAATCGGAAACACATGACCTCAGAAACTATGCAGCCAGCGTGACAATGGTCTCACATACTGCTAGCCTCGTGAGACCGTCCTGATCTGGCGAGCACCAGTTCTCTTCTCCCAGATCAGTCTGGCATCTTGAGGCAGAGAAAATTTGGAGCCATTAGCCAAACGACCGGGCCAATCAGCGTTGGTTTTGAGGTGGGTTAGGTGGTGATAGACAAATGGTTTATCCAATCAGCTAACCAGTATTTTCAGACAGCGGTAGCCCTAATTCTGTTAGCCGCTTGCTAATGCTTTTTTTCTCTTGGATCCTTCTTTTGGAATATGGTCCGGGAACCTACAAGGGTGCCTTTTATTCCTAAATTCTTGTTACACAAACAGCAAATATCCTTTACCGACATGTTGCTTGCACGCTGAGCTAACGAGCAATGCTTTGCCTGCAGCAGCAGGGGCGGGCTTGTGGTTGTATTTTCATACGCTTCGTGGATCTGATTGGTTGATTTGGCCCGTCTACCACCAACATAGGTGATAGACAGATAGTTCATCCAATCAGCTAACCAGTATTTCCGCCCCTTCCCAAAAGTTCTCCAACGGAAAGTTCCCAGATGGATATGCCGAGCAAATGCGAAGCGATCCATCTGGCGGAGTCAGGTTAACATACTGTATGGGCGACCAGTTTCTGAGCCAGTGTTGCTTGAGAAAACGTGAGTGATGACATAACTAGAGAACAAATATCCAGGTATTGCCACCCCCCTCTCTGTCTCCTCGCCCACCTTTTCACAGAGATAACTGGATTTCCAGGAGAGTCACATTAGTTTGTCCCGGCTGTCGAAGAGATATTCCCACCGCTGACAGCAGAGTTAGTTTTGGTTGGGGATTAGAGGCACAAGGACAGAAATGGGATTTCCAGAACCTTTTCAGTCAAACTGCTTCTGACCCTCAGTGACAGTAAACTGGAGAATTGCTCCGCCGTCGAGGAAAAGTAGCCTGAGGTTATACAGGGTCTGTGGAGAGAAGAAGCAGCAGCAGCAATCACTTCAGTACAGAGAATCCCTTCATTTCAGGGGGGGGTGGTTTATCCCAAAGGGCTGGTGTGTGTGGTAAGCTTGGTTTCAAATTATCCTGGAAAATTAATGCGGAAGGTTACAGACGGGGTCCTGTTTCACAGAGAGATAGAGAAGCCCATCTCACCTAATGTGCCTTATTATATGTCTCTGAGATCTCACAGCCTGCAGGTCCAGGGACAGTAAAGGAGCTGAATGCTGCTGCTGAAGCACTTGAGAGACTAATAGATGCTACAGACACGCTGTGATCTTGGGACTGTACGTGCTGTCTCTGGGTAACTCGCTTTCAGGGGATTCACCCCCCCCCCCCACACACACACACACACCTCAAACAGCCACGCCTTTAACTCAAGCATTGTTTTCTAATCTGTCATTGTAACTGCTCGCTTAAACACACTCTGGGCCTTTCACGGGTGGGTACAGGGGCGTCGGACTGGGGGGGGGGGAAGGGGACTGAGTGCCCAGGGCCCTCATGCGAGGAGGGCCCAAAAAGATGCTAGAATGAATAGCTGTGGATGCGGGGAGGGGCCCATAGAGTATGCCTTTCTAAAGGGCCCAGAATTTTGTGCTACACCCCTGCACGGGTGTGTCCATTTACAGTAGCAACATGTCATTAGCAGTCATTGGAGATGGAAGTGTGAAAGAAAAGACAGGAGGAACAAACATATATTGTGTACCTTTATTTAATGGAGGAATAGTTTGAAATTGTTGGTAATGTGTTGTATGAGTCTTAAAGATGAGACTTAGTTTTCTTAATCCATAATGAACTTGTGCTCAAACTGTAATGTACAACTGAACATCATCACAACCACATAGCTTCCCTAGCCGTTCTTCTTCATCTGTCTCCAATCACATGCACCATGGTCATATCACTAACTAAGTCCCTCTGCTGGTCAGACTAGGTATTACAGTTTATTCATTGCATATCAACACATCCCCCTTTCTTTGAAGCTGTGAACAAAACATACCTTAACATATGTACTGTGATCGTGAACAACCAGATTCACATTTTTTTTAAACAAAACTTCCTAATACCAAAAGCAGTTTTTTTTTTTTTTAAATATATGAACTTCAAGGATCACCACTTTTACATCTCACTTTCCTTTTTTTTTAAAAAAACACAAAAACAAGAACACCACATATTCTGTCCATAGAATCACAGATCAAGCCTGACTGTTTTTTTGACTTGACACTCAGATCTCCTCAAGACAGGTGACCCTGAGTGACCATCACTTGTGTCCACACGCACACCTCCATCTGATTTCAGGTCTGGCACTTTTTCTGCATGTGACACAGAGGTATTTCCATCTTGATCCTCACATTCTGTTTCTCTGAAAATCTCTCTGGTTTTGAGAAGGTTGCGACGGTTCCTTCTGAGCACGTGACCCTCCTCAGTCCTTACTTCATATGATCTCGGTCCGACCTCCTGGAGAACAGTAGCTTTCCGGTTACATGCATCCCGATCCTGGATACGCACCACATCATCTTTGGCAAGTGGTCTGAGGGTTTTGGTTGACTTGTCATAACGCTGTTTTTGTTTCCATTTCATATTTTCCATTTTTGTCTGTGTCTCTGCATTTTCTTTGATGTCTGTATAACAAGGTAGGGTTGTGCGTAACTTGCGATTCATCAACAGTTCTGCTGGGGATAAACCACATTCAAGCGGGGCCGTTCTGTAGCTTATTAGAGCTAAATAAGGATCTGACTTGCTGTCTGTGGCCTTTTTGAGAAGCTGTTTGATGATATGCACTCCCTTTTCAGCTTTGCCATTTGCCTGTGCATGCTGTGGACTTGAAGTGACATGGTGAAATCCATATTGTCTGGCAAACTGTTGCCATTCCTTGCTGTTATAGCATGGACCATTGTCACTCACTAGAGTCTTCGGTATCCCATGCCGGGCAAAAATGGACTTGACATGAGTAATGACACTGTTGGAAGTTGCACTTGTGAGCAGAGCAATTCCAGGAAAGTTTGAATAGTAATCTATCACTAGCAGGTAGTCCTTGCCATTACAGTGAAACAAATCCGTTCCAACTTTCTCCCAAGGAGCAGTGGGAAGATCTTGGACCAACATAGGCTCCCTTGCCTGCTTGCTCTGGTACTTGTTACATGTTTCACACTTTCCTATCATATTTTCAATTTCCTTGTTGATTCTGGGCCAATACACGGCGTTCCTCGCTCTTCTTTTGCATTTCTCAATACCAAGGTGTCCCTCGTGTAGCTTACAAAGTATCTCTGGCCTCAGGCTGTGTGGAATGACAATTCTACAGTCTCTCAATAACAGTCCATTTGCCACACTTAGCTCTGATCTAATGTGATAATACTTTGGACAGGACCCCTTGGGCCAGCCACTGTGGATGTTTTCCAACACTGTTTGTAGCTCCTTGTCTTTGACTGTTTCTTCACTGATCTGCTTTGCTTTAACTTGAGACACAGGTAGAGACTCAATATCATGTTGACATGGTTCTCTATCTGTTTTTCCGTGGAGCATGCAGTACTCGTTTCTGGCGCTCGTGATAGCGCATCTGCTAGCACTAAACGCTTGCCTGGTGTGTATATAAGCTCAAAATCATACCTTTGCAGCTTCATGACGAGCCGCTGATTCCTCAGTGACATCTCATTGAGACTTTTTTTGATGATTGACACAAGAGGACGATGATCTGTCTCAACTGTGAATGTAGGAAGTCCATAGACATAGCAATGAAAGATCTGTAGTCCATAAACTAATCCAAAGCATTCCTTCTCTATTTGAGCATATCTTGTTTCAGTCTTAGTCATGGACCTAGAAGCATAAGCAACTGGCTTCCAGCTATCTCCTTCTGCCTGTAACAAGACAGCTCCGAGTCCGTCCTTCGACGCATCTGTTGAAATCTTCAGTCTCTTGTTGGGATCATAATACGCCAGCACGGGTGCATTTGTCAGTGCGATCTTCAAAGCATTCCATTCTCTCTCATTTCTCAACGTCCACTTAAACTCATTGGAGTCATGGAGAAGTTCTCTCAATGCTGATGTTTTCACTGATAGGTTAGGTATGAACTTTCCAATAAAGTTGATCATCCCCATTATTCTGAGCACACCTTTCTTGTCTATGGGGCGCGGCATGCCTAGAATGGCTTTTATCTTCCTTTCATCTGGCTCTATCCCTTGAGAAGAATACTTGTCTCCAAGGAATGTTATATCTTGCACCCTGAATTGGCATTTGGCGCAGTTTAGCTTCAGTCCATTCTCACGCACCCTTTGGAGCACTTTCGTCAGTCTTTCATTGTGCTCTAGTAGAGTGGAGCCCCAGATTACTACATCATCTACATAGCAACGGACCCCTTCAAGGCCCTCTAGCATATTGTCCATTGCCCGATGATATATTTCAGATGCTGAGATTATGCCAAACGGCATTCTCAGGAATCTGTACCTCCCAAAGGGCGTATTGAACGTGCAGTATCTTGAGCTCTCATCATCCAACTTGATTTGCCAGAAACCCTGTGCCGCATCTAGCTTTGAAAAGTACTTGGCTCCTGCCATCTCACTTGCGATTTCCTCCCGTTTTGGTATCTGGTAGTGCTCACGTTTTATGTTTTGATTGATGTTAAGTCTCCTGGGTCCATGCATATTCTCAGTTCTTTGCTTGCGTTCTTTTTGTCGACGCACACCATTGAGTTCACCCACTCTGTCAGTTCTTCCACTTTTGCGATGACTTCTAACTGACACATCCTTTCCAGTTCCTTTTTTAGGCGCCCCCGAAGTGGGGCTGGAACTCTCCTTGGTGCATGGATTACTGGAGTTGCATCCTCCCTGAGTTTGATTTTGTATGTGCATGGAAGGCATCCTAGTCCTTTAAAAACGTCTTGTAACGATGCACAATGGACTCAACTGTGCCTGTGTGTACACTTACTGCTTCTGAGCAGTTAATATGGTAGACTCTCCTCACCAGGTTTAATTTCTTCGAGGAGGCACCACCGAGCAGTGATTCCCGGCCCTCAGGTACAACAGAGAACAGTACATTGTAGCTTTTGTCCTTTACGGTCACTTTCAGTCTGCACTGACCTTTGCTTTCTATGTCTTTTCCGTTGTAGTCTTTCAGTGGCACTGTTCTCTTGAGTATTTTGGGCTTTTCTTTCATGGCCTTAATTTCAGTCACGCTGATCAAGTTTGCTTGTGCGCCTGTGTCAATCCTTAGCGCTACTAAAGCTCCATTCATTGGCAATGACACAATCCATGTATCTTCATTTTCTAAGTGCCTAGCATTTTCCTCTATGGCATCATTTTCTACATTGTCACATGACACCATGCCGACAAAGAAAGTCTCTTCAGTCAGTATCTTCAACTAGCCTCACTGACTTGGGCTTGTCCTTTGTTAAGCATTGTCTTGCAAAATGATTTTTTCCATTGCAATTTGAGCATCTTTTGCCATAGGCAGGGCACTGCCGGGGCTCATGTCTGCTACCACAACGTTTGCAGGTGTATGCTGCTGCATCTTCTCTGTTTTTCTTTTGTGGTGTGTGCTTTTTCATCTTATTTTTGATTACAGCTACTTTGGCACTGTCATGTACTGCTGTGGCATTCACTTCATTAAACGTCTTTGCATGCTGTTGGGCTAATTCACTTGCATGACACAGTCTCTCTGCTTCTTCCAGAGTCAGTTTAGCATCTCTTAAAAGCCTCTCCCTTATCCTCTTTTCCTGGATTCCATAAACTATTTGATCGCGGATCATAGAATCTTTCAGATCTCCAAAATCACATGACTGGGCTTTAAGCTTCAAATCAGTCACAAAGCAATCAAAAGTTTCGTCGGGCTGTTGCATCCGAGACCGGAACACATACCTTTCATACACAAAGTTTTTCTGTGGGGAGCAATATGCACTGAATTTTTCCAGTATGGTGTCGTACTTTTCTTGTCTTCACCTTCGCCAAACGTGTTGAAAACCTTAATGGCTTGGGGACCCGCTACAGTAAGTAGCAACGCTATCTTCCTGGCGTCAGGTTTACTGTCCAGTCCTATGGCAGCCATATACAACTCGAACTGTTGCTTAAAAGACCGCCAATTGTTGTCCACGTTACCCACCAGTTTCAGTCCCTCCGGTGGCTTTAAAACATCCATTTTACGAGTGAAACTGACGCATGACAAAAACGGTTTACTCCTGGTACCAGGTGTTGTTTGAGTCTTAAAGATGAGACTTAGTTTTCTTAATCCATAATGAGCTTGTGCTCAAACTTTAATGTACGACTGAACATCATCACAACCACGTAGCTTCCCTAGCCGTTCTTCTTCATCTGTCTCCAATCACATGCACCATGGTCATATCACTAACTAAGTCCCTCTGCTGGTCAGACTAGGAATTACAGTTTATTCATTGCATATCAACAAAGGGAAAATACGCTTTCCTACAGAGAGTAGTGTTCAGTTCTATTCGATTCACTTTTATTTATAGTGTCAAATCATAACAGAAGTTGTCTCAGGATACTTTACAGATAGAGTCGGTCTACACCACAGTCTATAATTTAGTTCAGCATTAAAAGAAGTTAAAAAGATTGATACCATTCTCGTGTCTGTACAGCAATAAGAAGCTTCTGCCTGCAGCCAGTTATCTTAATTTAGCATAAAGATTAGAAACACAACAAACAGTTAGCCTGCGTCAGTCCAAAGGTAACGAAAACGACAATTTGTGTTTTATGGGGGTTTTTGTTTGGGCCCCTGCCCCGACACATAAAAGCGTAGCATAAAAATGAGAATATATAGCTTACATAGCATATATAGCTTTATATTTACTGTGAAGACATGAGAGTGGTATAGAAGTTCTCATGTGGCAAGAAAGTGAGTAAGTGTATTTCCCAAAATGTTGAACTATGGCTTTAAAAAGGTTGACTTTAAATTATGAGAGCAAGATAGGACCAAGCAAAGCCAGAATTGGACCATGTAGCTGTATGTAGCTTATCTTTGTTGTGAGAGTGTGTTGCTGAGACAGAAAAAGGCCCCAAACAAAGTAAGGTAAATTGTCTCTATTTTGGCCGTCTGAAAAATGCCAGTTTAGTGTAAAAGTGTTCGGGAGATATGTGGCTTGTGAAAAATGGGTCCAATATTTACTTTGGTGACTATAGAGCGAAATAGTTCAGAATCTGTGTTCAAGTTCACTTCTATCATTGGAATCAATAGACTTAGGACCTTCCACTAGTCTCGTAGTCTATATCCACAATGTTCCACTTCCAGGATTGCTGCCGGAAATTCCGCCAGATTTCACTCATTTTGGCCGGTTATCCGTTGCCTTGGGCTTCCTTTGTGTTGGCGTTCTAACCTCTGGTGGATTTGTGAGGACCATGGTTAACTGCTCCTCAGATCTCTGCAGGGTAAATCGAGACAGCTAGCTAGACTATCTGTCCAATCGGAGTTTTCTGTTGGACGACTAAAACAACTTTTGAACGTACACATATTCCACCTCCCCAACGCAATCATGTGCTCAAATTTATTTTGCATGTAATATCAGTTAAAATGGGGAAGGGTGTGTGATTACAAGTTTTAAGAAAAGAAATGCAGACGAGAAGTAGGAGTTATGCTCCTGAAGGTAGAAGCTTCTGAAAACTTTGCAAAAAAAAAAAATCACTCACATTCCTACACATTCACAACAACTGTCATCACATCCTTTGGTTTGGCACATGCTTTGTGTCAAAGTCACCAAAACCATGCTGTTTGCCAGGAGACACGTGGCTCTGAGGCTGTCAGGCTGACAGCAAGAGAAAACCAAAAGGACGCCAGCCCAGACAGTAGGAAGGCCAGCACGTTTCTGCTCACACTCTCCCAACGAAAGACTTCCTGAGGCCCTAAGGATCTTTGTAAAGCTGTGAAGAGGACAGGTAATCCAGGGCTAACCGGCTCCATGTCCACTAAATAGGATTAAAAAGGGCTGGTCGAAAATTTTCCCCCTCTCCGACTGAGCTACAGGTCAGCATTCGAGCCAAAGAAGAGTATGAATAACTCCTAAGAAACTCTTAAGGTATTAAGGTCATCAGGCTGACCGACACTGCCACTTCCTATAAAGTGCATCTTGAATAAAGTTTTTTTTTTAAACATTATTCTTTATTCTGTTCATGTGTAGAATAATAACTAGCTAAATGTGGATCACTCACAGAGCTAAGGCCAACAAGCTCAAAAAGTATAGAACAATAAAAACCAGTCCACCCATAAGGATTATTATAGGATGCCTGAGATTGGCCTTTATGTTTTCTCAACATTTAAACATGTCACTATTCTTATATAGGCCTAAAACATGAAAAATACATTTAGTTTGTTCTTCTTTTTTCCATTAGTTTTCAGAAGAAGGCTCACACGTTGATGCATAACAGGAATGATCATTTGGCCATTAGCTATTTTAAACATTAAGCCTTTTTTTTTTCTTTTTTTTTAGCTAACTATTTTAAAGATGTATCCATTTAGCTTAAACCATTACTTACAACTATTTAACCATTTGTTTTAGCTATAACCATCTAGCCATTACTTTAGCTAGAAACCTTTAGGCATAACTTGTAGATCCAACCATGTAGCCATTACTTTTAGCTAAACCAAGGGTGTAACTTTGGGTTCAACATTGGAGGGGGGGTTGAGATCTCCACTTTTAAAGATTTTTTGGGGCTTGTTTTACCTTTATTGGATAGGACAGCTTAAGACAGGAAAGTGGGAGAGAGAGGGGACGCAAGTTCAACCAGGTGAGCTACCAGGGCGCCCCGAGATCTCCACTTTTTAGCAAAATTAAAATTTTCAGCATCAAACACTTCTCCGCATTCTGGTGAGTTTTTCTATAAATTGGTGAAAATGTCTTTATTTATGTTAGGGAAATTACATTAGTTTTTTTTATTTATTTATATATTTATTTATTTTTTGGGGGGGAGGTGTTGCACTGGCCGGATTTGATTATACCCCCCTGTAAATTATGCCTATGAGCTAAACGCATGTATCCATTACTTTAGGCCAGGGGTGTCAAACATACGGCCCGTGGGCCAGATCCGGCCTGCCAAAAGGTCCAATCAGGCCCACTGGATGACTTTGCAAAGGGTGAAATTTACAAAGAGGTAATTAATTCCAAATCCAAATTACCAGTTTAATCTCAGAAAATATCTGAGTTATTTTTCTGTAAATTTACGATTTTTCTCAGAATATTACCCCTCTCTCACGGGTCCGTAACATTATTTCTTTTCCCACAATGGAGTTAGAACGCTGTTGTAGCAGAAGCAACTTGTGTTGCCAACAACAAGCTGACAAGAAACTCTGTGGCAGATCAAGTTTCTGACCTTTCTGGAGTAGTTTACTGGTCTGGCCCACTTGAGATCAAATTAAGGGTATGTGGCCCATGAACTAAAATGAGTTTGACACCCTTGCTTTAGCCCAGGGGTCTTCAACGTGTTTTAAACCAAGGACCCCTTAACTGAAAGAGAGACGGATCAGGGACCCCCTACTACATATACTGTATAAAATGAAGTTGCATATTAATCTGGTCCTACAATAACTTTTAGGGCAGCCTAAAGCATTTATAGATACCTTTTTTTTCATTCAAATAGCCTGATACTTGTTGGCATGATTTTATATATATATATATATATATATATATATATATATATATATATATATATATATATATATATATACATACATATATTTATAAATCATGTTTTAATGTTAACCCTTAAATGTGAAACAAATGTGAAACCATCAATCCTTTGGGATGAACTGTATCTGTGGATATTTGCTAATAATATGTTGGAATCATGTTAAGACTTTAATTTTTGAAAAAACTTTTAACAATAACAATAATTTGGAGGCCCCCCTGGAGTGACTGTGAGGACCCCCTGTTGAAGATCCCTGCTTTAGGCTACGTATTCTGTAGCCTCTTAGCTTACTATTTCAACTTCTCTGCTTGCTAGTTTTCACACACTCATTATCCATATCTTGGTCCTGTGTTTGCTGACGCTTTGGGTAAAAAAATAATAATATTGGAATTAAAAGAAATTCTATAATCGGTTGACCTACTCTACAATCTTATCACGTACCCACTGGTTACTGCTGCGGTACCAAGTACCCCTGGTTACAATAGTAATCCCTGCTGTAGAGCACATAGTTTTGCAGAGAAGACCACGACCGAGCAGTGTAGCATATTTGGGGAAGGTACACTCTTTCTTTGGAGAGATGGTGGAGGATAGGCCCTGGCCATCAAGCCTTCCAGGCAGATGGGAAAGTCATAGGGCCGTCTTCCAGACGGTGAGGATAACTTCAGGATTCATTTGTTTTTGGAGAGAAAGGTACGTTGTAGACACTCCACGGAATACCTCCTACATTCCCAAGCTGCTCTGACTGGATAGTGCCAGGTTAGATGAGCAAGATCCAAACCCACATTTATTATTGTCATCTGTTCGGGTCAAGTGATTGTTAATGACTCTTAAATAGTTCTCCAACTGTTTTTTTTTACGTTAACCTTACCAGTCCGGTATGCGTCGGAACAACAGAAAATATTACACTTTTATAGCAACTGAAATTGTTCAGTTTCAGCTTTTTTTTTTGACTTTTCTGAGTAAACCTATGTTATACAGTCTATGCTGTGAACTAACCAGCTGAAAACTGCTGATTTTGCTTTGTAATTTAGAGATTTTAGGTTAAGTGTTTTTTTATGAAACATTGCACTGTTTTTCTCCCTCTTTCCCTCCCCCCTTTCTGCTAAAGCCCAAAATGGTCTCCTAAGCCCCTCCCCCCACAAGGGAGAATTAATGTGTGTGCATGAGCAGTGATTGACATGCAGTTAGGCACCCCCCCTGGCCCTGATTGGTGCATCGGAACAGGGAGCGGTGGATTTTTGCAAATCCCACTACGGGCTGTAGGTGGTGCCAGAGGAGCTCGATTTATTTTTTAATGACCTGCTTCATGTAGTTCTACCGGAACATAGGGTCAGTTTAGCAAATATGACAGATAGGTAGTTTTATAAGGCTTACCTACTGCACCTTTAAATTAAGCCATAAGAAACACATTCTAAACTTGCTCCTACTTATTGCTAAAATGTATTTTCTACAATCCTTATTTGGGGTTATTAGATGGGACTTGGAGAGGTTACCTTTCCAAATATTTCAATACATATTCCAAAGTAAGTCCCTAAACTACAAACTCATGCTGTGCAGCCAAACTTTGTTTCAACACATACAAAGCTGCCAGGCTGAATTATAGGGAAACATGTCTAGAAAAATAGATAGAAGATAGAGCACAGCACAAATAGAATATTTCCATTTGATGTAATGGCGGAGCCATACAAACAGACTAAACATAGAATATATAGTTGACATATTACGCTTGGTTAAACATCATATAGCTGTAAGGACGAGCTGGCACAGTATAGGCGATGCTGTGTTTGGGGTCGGGGAGGTGTCATGGAGAGAAATAAAAAACGTTTTAATGTGCAGTTGATGATGATTTGTGCTTTCAAATTAATCATTTCACAAGGTGACGATTGAATGATTTTACCAACAATGTGTCAGTCAGTTCAATTGAATGTCAGCCAATATCAAATATGTTTAAAATAATATTTTTATCGGACCAACTTTCTTCATAATTTAGATTACCAGGATAGAATTTTGAGAGTGTGACAAACAGGTGAACATCATGAAACATGAAAAAAAGACAAGTGTTAAAGTTTATGCTCATCCTTCTTAACTCCTTTGAGTTCCCTCCAAAAAAAAAAGTTGGTCACTTCATGAAAATGGTCTCAATGAGAGTTTAAAATGGCCTATAAAAAAACAATTGAAGAATATTATTTTATAATTGTATGGCTTTTTTCATTCTTGTAGAGTTGTTACTTTGCACTAGGGACATGGTAAAAGCGTGCACGTTAAAAAATAAAATAATAAATAAAATAAAAAGCTCAGCATAGTGAAACAAAAAAATAAGTATTCTTACTAATCTATTGTTTAAACCATTTGTTATAAATATCTGACACATTTTTAAGTAATTCATGGGCACAGAAATGTTGCTGCATAATAGGAATGACCCTTATATCTAAAAGTAATGGCTAAATGGTATACAAAAGAACATAATTGATAATGGTTTAAATAGGTAATAAGCTAAAAGTTATGTATAGCCTTTAATGGTTGAAAGATCCAGCTTTTCCTTCAAGTATGAATGCAAAACTGACCAAAGCAACCTGAACGTTACAGTTCAGTTGTGGGGGAAAAAATACTGTAATATCGTTCACTTTTATGGTTTAGGTTGAAATCAGACCAAAAACCATTTGGAACATGACAGGTGGCGTTGAAGATGGGGCAATAAAGAGACAAGTGCACACAGATCAGAAACCTCCATACTGTTAGAATCATACGAATGACCAGATTTCTCATGTCATGTTCCATGTAAACATCATATCCTCAATGAGCCCAAAACTAGGACACCAATGCATGTAAACACACTCATACAGAGTGCACATGTTCAAGGATACTGCACTACTCAGTATGACATGATGTGCCTTCAAAGTCACTGTTCCATTATCTTTAATGTGACTATGATTGGCCACTGTTCATCACACCGCCTACCAGCCACTGCTAACGCTCTTGAGGGAATTACTGGAATTGTTGGGGCTTTGGAATTCATAGAGTGTGGTCTAGACCTACTCTATCTGTAAGTGTCTCTAGATAACTATTTGATACTATAAATAAAATTGAACTGAATTGAAGTACATTATGTAGGCTGCGTTTTCATGCTTCAAGGTCTAATTTCAAAACATGTTTGGCACTCCTCTACCTGCAAAAACATTACAATTTTATTCAGAGCACAGGCGCTGAGGATGAGCAGTCCTTTTGAAAACATTTCACATTGGTTTCCAGGCCCGTGGTATCGGCCCCGGCTCGTTGTGGAGTGATGTAAAGCGGCAGACTTTTTCCTCTAAGGCTTTGATTCATGGGTCATCTCTGCACCGAGTAATAGATCTTAATGTGTAATTAATATTTCCCCCACGAGCGGTCTCTCCCTGACTTCCGATGTGATGCTCTACTTGCAATTACAGCCAATAAAATCCCTAAATCGCCACACTCGCTGTTCAGATCAGGGTCATCACAGTTAATCACAGGCTGAGACTTGATAATGGTCCTTTGCTCATGCAGGGCAGCTAAAGTGTCAGGAGACGGGCAGATTAAATCTTTATTAGATGCAGTGAGAGCTACAGTTTTCAGTAAAGGACCACGTTTCTACTATATTAAAAGACCTGAAAAAGCACGGAAAAATAATTGAGAAAATGTTGCCACTGTCTTTTCATTCTGTCCACTGAAAGTTAAACTGAAACACAGACAGGAAGCAGGATCATTGCACAGGTGAGACATTTTATTACATGCCATTTTCTAGTCACATCCTGATGTCTCCACACACAAATGGCATCTGAAGACAATATTACATGGTCAAGATCAGAAAGTAAGTACCTACCAAGCTTACATTAGCTTCAGCAGAAAAGCTGGAGGGTAAAACAACTAAATAATGCAGAGGAAAAAATATATTTTAGCGGCTGTATCTGTAGTCATTATTTGATAAAGGCACACCACCTTCCCTGAAGCACACTAGTGATAACTAGTGACTGCCAGCTCCACACAATCACCATTTACTATAACTGCAACAAATAATAATATATTTTAAACATGAAAAATGTATTTCAGTCATATTTAAAATACACATATTTACCGAGTCCAGCAAGATTACCATGTCAGTGCAAAACAGCTGAAGCAATCCATCAAAAATGATCAAAGTATCAAGAAGAAGAACGGACCATAAAAATAAACTAAACATAGTGCCTTGGTAAACAGCTCAAGTACAAATGATGCTCTGCCAAAGTTGATAATTGGCACTCTTACTTTCTCCATCACATTAAGCGATTCCACTGATTTAACACACACACACACACACACACACACACACACACACACACACACACACACACACACACACACACACACACACACACACACACACACACACACACACACACCTCAAGGTGACACAATTTGGACCCATTTTGTGGCTTGAACATCTCCATTTCTTTGGCAACTTAAACTTCACATATTCATTGGGGAGTTTTTTTTACTTTTCGTATCATTGGTTTGCCAAGTAAAATATAATCCCACTATAAGAAAACAAAAATCAAACAAGTAGGAGTAATCCCACAACCCAAAACGTCTCTACAGGAGCGCATAAAGTCAGAAAGAACACTCATTCCCTCTCACTCATACAAAACAAAATGTTGAGCAGCAATAAAATAAAACTTGAAGTAACACTGCAGAGACGAGCATACATTAGCATCAAACCCTTCCCACAGCGGGCTTGAGTCTGAGGTGCATCTCAACACGGACTGATAGATCACAGGATATTTCTTGGAAGCTGCAGCAGGGACGCAGCCAATAATACAGAGGGACAACTGCAGGGGATGTTCTCACTTTGACGGTATGTAGCGGCTGTGCTGCTAAACATCAGTGTTTGTTCCAGGTTGGGACTGCCATAGGACCTCTGGAAGACCTCTCCACCACTATCAGCTCATCGGGATTGTTGCGTGCTTTATAATGGAACAAAAGGTCTTGGATTGCCCGCTCTTCAATCTACAAGGACAGAAAAAGACAAGAAAAGGAGATGGAGCCGGGGATATTGTGGTCAGAAAAACCCACACTTTATTTGAGGGTAAAAGAGAAAACGCTGACACTGAGAGCTTAATGATAATAAGAGTGTTTTACGTAATGGCAAGCAGAAAGCTAGAGGGGGAATAAGTGTTTGTGAAGGCGTTGACAGAACGGGTAGTGAGGGTTGTCTAAAGACAAAACTGGAAAAGACCTCACTTCTAACCGGCACTGTAAAGAACGTGGTGTTTATTAGATACATGCCTGCCAGATAGGGATAGAAAGGAGATGCAAGCTGTGGCAATGCAACCATGAAACACCACCATTAGGTTTTCCACTTGGATGGTCCACACACAAGCTAGAACTTCAGTCACGCAAGGAGTGTGTACTGCATTTGTGGGTGAGTGTGGAAACACTTACGCACACAAACCAGACATGTTACCTGGATGAGCGCCAGCGGCTTCTCGCGGCTGCGTATCAGCGCGGCTTCCTGCTCCTTCTCCTCCTCCACGATGGAGGCAAAGGTCACAAGGGAGGAGAGGGGAGGGCTGCCCACTGCTCCTAGCACCCAGGGACTGAGGGGAGAGACGGGTGACACACACACAGAGAGAGAGCGAGAGAGAGAGAGAGAGAGAGAGAAAAAATGGGTATTAGTGCTGGTTGCTGTGATAGTGAAAGCCATAAGAGTAAGTGCATGGATAAAGGTTGAGTTGACCACTACTGACAAGCTCCTGTGAGTGAACGGCTGCCTGTCCACCTGGCTCTCCCAGACCTCTGCTATGACTGCATGATTCAAATACATCTCGATCATATAATACAGCCGGGATGACTTCACAATCACAGTACTGAGACAGCGCTTATTCATGTTTTACGTGATCTTTGCATGAGCACAGATGCAGGCAAGATTTTTGTCCTTGTCCTCAGTGACGCATTTCATACAGTGCAGTGGATCACAACATATTGTTGAGTAGATTAGAAAATGGCAGGACCAGTCTAAACTGGTTTCAAATTATTGCTTGAGACCAGAAACATTTAGCCTCTATTGGACAGTTCAGGTCTAAAGAACACAAGACCTCTTACGGGGTTCCACAGGGTCTGAATCCTGGTCCTGTTCTATTTCATCTCTACAAGCTTCCAGTCATATATAGGGCATATTAGTTACAAAAAAAAAAAAACATGTTTCCTATTATAATTATGCTGACGATTCTCAGATTTACACCCATTGCTTGCTTCTAATGACTTCCATCCCGTTGAAAAAGGGATTCAGTCCATTGACCAAAACGACACTGAAACTGGTGGGAGTGAACCAAAACTGTTCAAAGTTGCAACTGTCAATCAAAACTAAGACCTGAAACAAGTATTAAAGAGTCACAGAACTGAGGGGAACTGCAGACTTAAGCCGGTTACACACTGGCTGCATGGCGCGAGTGTGTCAGCTGCGTGGCGTGTCCGTTTATATATTTGGGCTCCCATGGTAACAGGTTAGAGCTTACACACTGCCTGCGTGACACACGCGTCTCAGGCGCAGCTCGAGCCGCGTGCCTGCTAGAAATAAAACCAACGCCTATTTTTCACGCGACATGCAAGCGTGTTGGAAGCGTTTCCAGACAAAATACAATAGGAAAAGATGTTTATAGGTCATTTAGACACAAATACAAAAAAAACAAAAATTGATTTTCTAATATTACACCTGTCAATACAGAAGGAAACATTCTGTAGCCTATTTTGCCATCAATACTGCAGACGTTGTCTTTGCTGTAACCAAATCAATATATATTTTTATGTTAAACATGGCTCGGGAAAGGGAAGTTTGGGGTCCCCTGCTGGAGCTGCTCCCCCCGCGACCCGACATCGGATAAGCGGACGAAGATGGATGGATGGATGGTTAAACATGGCAATTCATTTTATCAATGGGAAACATACATGTGTACAGACAAGGCTAGCAGCAGCACCGCTGGTGTGGAAAGACAAAAATCCACGCAGCCGCCACGCAACAGAAACGCCACGCTCACGCTACGCAGCCAGCGCGTAACCGTCTGCGTCTACGCCGGACCCTGCGCCGTCGATTCAACGCACAATTATAAAAAGGCCTTTAGGCTAGAATTCTCTGTGGATTCGTCTCAATGCCTTTCACATTTTACGTGAAATTAAATGGATCTAATTTAAGTCATTAGATCCATTGTTATTGTAAAAAATATTGATTTTAGCTGCTACAAAATAAGACACCCAATGTTAACTAATGTGGAAAAACTGATAGATGCCTTCATTACCAGTGAGCTGGGCTACTGAAATAGTCTGTGTCCTGGTTACCCCAAAACATTTGTGTACACCTAACAAAATCAGTTTGCAGAGTTAGAATTTAAGATCAGCAAAGCTTCTTTCTGTTACTGTAGGCCACACTCACTATAGGCGCAATCACCAGACAATCTAACATTTTCTAGTGCCTTCTAATGTTTGTTTACTGCTTTTTTTTGTCTTTATTTAAATTTTTACATCGGGATCATCTCTAACTTTGTATACAAGTTCATGTTTTTAATTCAATCTTTAAGTTATTTTCCATTTCCATTAAAAGCTTTGAAGCTACCTCTTATTACTTGTGTTATATAAATAAATTTGCCTTTTAAAAAAAAAAAAAAAAAAAAAAAAAAAAAAAGATTGCAGGAGACATTGTTTCCTCTCTGAATATTTCTATTTTCCGACTCCGAAAGTGCACAACCTGTCTTGCTTTTTCCTATTCTACAATGATCCTGGACATCTATTTGACATGACGTATGATGTAAAATATGACATGTCACATAAATGACATGTCTGATTTGTGTGTGCTTAAAGTGAGTTCTCATTTCATAGTTGCTATGTTAGGGTTGGAGACACACTGCATTAATAGTTTGTTATAAATGTGGCCAAAAACATTTTCTAATCGCTCACTTTGATGCATGTTAAATTTTTTTTGGAAAGTCTGTGTTTGTGTGTGCGCATGTTAACCTGGCCAAGAAAGACCTCTGGAAATTAATAGAAGACATAAGGAGAAGAAAAAAACAAAAAAGATTCTGACAAGAATATAAAAGGCATCTCTATTAATTCTGACTTGGGATATGGAAATATACGAGGTTGTTGCTGCTTCCTGAGCCTTGAACTTGTCTGTCTCTCTGCTCATTCAAATACCAAGAGGAACCTGAAACCTGCTCCCTGTTCTGTATGATCCATTGTGACAAGAGCGCTGCCCTTATCAACACTGATTAACATCACCGGCTTCACTAGAGTGACTCCCACACACAGATGTTTAATATCTAGAAGTCGGCTCTAAAGATTACCCAAGCTTCATGTTGCAAAGATACAGCAAAGGAAGTATGATATCCGATAAAAGAGACGCACTTGCAAAAACCTAGGAAGACGAAGATGGTCTAACACTCCCACAGTTGAATACATTTGTATCTCTCACACACAGTCCTACATCAGAGATACATGCAATAAAATAAAATTCAACTAGAAATGCATATTTACAGAATGGAGCTCATACTGCAGGAGTGTAAGTCAGTGTGAGTGTGTGTGTGTGTGTGGGGTGTTTGTCCAGCTGTCGGGGGATGTTGTAAAAGGTTAGGGTGACTCTGTCAACCCAGACAAACCGGCTGTACCGGGTCTGCTCTCACTCTTTCTAACTAGAGGAGATCCTGTCAGTCAGCACTTACATTCAACAAGTGTATATGTGTATGTATGTATGTGTATATGTGTATGTATGTATGTGTATATGTGTATATGTGTATGTATGTATGTGTATGTATGTATGTATATGTGTATGTGTATGTATATATATATATATATATATATATATTTTATTTTATTTTTTTTTTATTTTTCCCCTCTGCCTTCTATGGAGAATCAGTCGTAGATAAAGACTCAACGCTACTTCCCCATTTACTTCTTAATCTGAAAGCCAGTGTGTTTGTGTCAAATCAATTTTAAACTTCCAAGTGACCCAAAGATATGAGTAAAAAAAACTTTCTTTTCTCTTCCTTCTGATGAGAGATGAGAACATAATTAGAACGGATATAATTCAAGTATGTTAAATTAAGGCTTAGATTAGGTAGTGCAATAAGGTTAGTCAGTATTGAAGTACCAGGGAATGACTCTTAATGTGGTATTCTGTATCTTGTATATATTGTGTGTGTGGGCTGCTGATTTAAAAAACAAAACAAAAAAACAGCAGTTTTATGACGACACTACAACAGTGCCACCAAGTGGAAAACAGCAGTACAGAACAGAAGAAGTCAACCTAGTTTTGGCATGGACCTATCTCTTGTGCGTGTTTCTGTATAGACGCTCACCCAGTGGGTCGCTCTGGCTCACTGCTTTCGGCACATTTGAACGTGACCCTCCTGGTTGCAGAAGTAGAGGTGACAGGCGACACCTGGGCCCCTAGGGCCCTCTGGGCTCCTGTTTGTCCCATTCTGATCAGGCAGTTCTCCTCCTCTTCCAGCAGCGCTCGAAAGGAACATGAGGAGGGTGGGGACTGGACCACTGTTGCCCTGCAGATTGAAACAAATGAGCATGTATGACACACAAATTCATGATAAAAGTAAAAAGAGGGTTGCACTTTTTTTTTTTTAAATCACCATTTATCATCCAGACATACAGAATAAAAAATCCACAATATGGGTCAGGTAATGTCAAGTGGTGCATACTAGGGCTGGGAAATATCGAGTTGGTAGTGTTCCCTAACCCAAAAACAAAGAAATGGCAGAATCTGTGTCATTCCTTGCTTTACAACATATATAACATTGTCAGTATACCAGGATAACTATATATTCACTTAGATAGATGTGTTTTGAGAAGCAAACTATATCATTGCTTAGAGTGTGTGTGTTGAAACCCAAAAAAACAACAACATATATCTTGCTTATATATTAATCTGTTTTTGCTCATATATTAATCTGTCTTTTGCTTACATACTGCTCTGTTTTTGCATTTTATGACAGAAAGAGGTCTCATGTGTAGGAAAGCACCTAGACAGATAAGAAGAGCGCAGGCAGGAGCTGCAGCCTTGACGGGTGCATGCAGCTGTGTGTGTGTGTGTGTGTGTGTGTGCGCGTCTTGAAGGCACATGTGTGGCCATACACAGCACACGAGCTGTAGAATTCATGAAGTTCATTACTGTAACGTTATTTGTGAAGTGTTTCCTACATTACCTTACAAGGATAGGGAAGTACATATAGTACGTCCCTTTTGATAATTTTGGGAGGAGTAAAATGTTTTTTGTGTATAAATATGAGTGTTTTTGCAGAGTAGCAGCCCCTTCTTTTGGGCGCCCTTTGGAGCCCTTTTGGGTCCCTTTTTGGGTCCCTTTTGGGCTCCCTTCGGGCTCTTTTACCCGAACGCTTTACGTGGCATCGGGATGCCATGAAGCCTTCTCCATCTACCCTCGCACTTTCTGTTGCATTGGGAAAGATTCATTATGCCCCTCTCAGCTGTAGAGGGGTTCCCTTGCGCTCGCTGAGTGTAAGGGAGGAAAAGAAAAAAGACCATCTCTGAGAAGCGGCTTCCAATACCTCTTAAACAGAGGCCAAAAAGTGCTTTTCTCTCTTAGTTTGCCCAGACGCTCTTTTCGCTGCGTTTGGGGGAAGATTTATTTGCCCTCTTTGCCCTCTTTGTATATTATGTCCAGAAAATACACCAACCACTGTTTAATACAAAGCGAGTGGGGGGGGGAGCCAGCGCTTAGCTATCATTTTATTGGTCGCAGTTGATCCATCTAGCCAAATCTTCCTCTGTCTCCCAAGCAGGTGTAATTTAGAGTCATCATTAAGTAACAAAACAATCGGGTCAGTAGGGATTCAACATCCTATCACATCAGATATTATTGATTTGTTGTTTTATTCCAAAACTCATGCACCTGTTCACACTCCCAGACCACGTGTAGGAAAGTTCCAGGTTGTTCAGGTTGACAGAATGTTCAATAGGGAGTAGGAATGACTTTAGAGACGTATTTCTTCCAACAGACTGATCTCATAAAGTTGCGTATGTATGACACGCCAATTCATGCCATTTTGGCTTGTTATCAAGACGCATAATTGCTCTTTAGCATGTTTATCAACGCAGTTTAGACGCCATTGACCTACATTACGTGTGAATTTTTGCCGTAGCGAGTAGTATGAAAGGAAGTCCACGGATGGGCAAAACACAGGACTTTCACCCAGGAGAGCCGGCATCGCGTCTCGCGTGTGGTGTTTTTCAGCAGTTAGTTTTTTTAAGCCTTCCCCAATGTTTCCTTCCTAAACCCAACCATTTGTTTTCCTAAGCGTGTTTTTGTCATTTTTGGCGTAATTTGTATTACTAAAGCCTTTCCCAGTGTTCTTTTCCTAAACCCAACTTTCTTTTACTTATTTTTTTTACACGCGTGACGTTGTTCTCGCGATAGTACATCACGTTCTTGCGATAACACACAACGTAGCGACGCCACATGGTGTGTATATTTACATCCGCTGTATAAAGCGTAGACCTACACACGTGGATAGCTCAAAATGTGTACAGATAACACGCCATTTGGCTTTAGTAAAGTGCCGTGTATGTTTACGAAAAGTCACGATGCCATGTTGCTTCTGAGGCGTCCAATATGTCCTATGGCATATGTTGAAGTGGATCTGCTGGTGATTTGGGTTCTTGGAACAGTGGGAAATGTCCCTAACTGACTCCCAATTATTTGCGTTCCCCTCCGGGTTCAACTCTCGCTCCCATTTCTTTACTACTGGAGTTTTCCTACGGATACTTGCATCAGTTTAGCATAAATCCTGGACACTAATCCTCTCACAGGGAATCAACAAGCCATTTAATGATTGGGTGGGTCTCAAGACTGTTCCCCCATGGTACTCTATAACATTTTAGGGCTGATCTTAAGCGCAGATAGATGGTTGCACTTTTGTTGCTGCTGTGTTAGTAATTTATTTATTTATTTATTTATTGTTTTCCTTTCGAATTTGTCAAGCACCATATCCCTAAAAAAATGAGGTACTCTTAATGTAAAAAAAAGCATCTTCACCTGAATATACTTTCCAGATTTCAAATCTACAATGTTAAGTAGGTGAGTGGGCAGGGAGGATTTACTGTCAACAGAAACCATTATTTTGTAGCCAGAACTTACTTTTGTTTTCCTGCAGAGGGGATCATGTTTTCTAACTCTCTAGAGTTGATGTGCAGATTTTTCTACCCACAATGGCAGCGTCAGAACAAGCAATGACAGCTTTGGTACATGCAACATTTTGGCACCAATACAAACGTTATGTAGGGACTGAAGAATCCTGGCAGAGATCTGATCACTTCTGGAGGTGGTGCTGCAGATCAGATGACATTGATTGCAGCGTGTGCTCTAGGTCTACATTCTACAACATGTTTTAAGATGTGTTTTCCATTTGTGTGTGATGTCAAATAATGTTGACTTCAGATTAAGACTACAAATAGCTTCTAAATAAAAAAACACTGATTTCTTTTTGGCACATTCTGTTTGTCTATCTGCTTTGAACTTGTAGGACCGTCCTGTCAGTGTGTTCTCTCATGGTGAATACTTACAGTTTGTTTGGTGAACATGTTATGGTTATTTACACATCTAGCCAACAAAAAGCAACATTAGCATTCATTTGGAGTTGTGTCTGTGTCCACCAGATGAACATAAGTTTGGTTTCCATAATCTCATGAAGGAAATATCCGTTTCTTTAGCTGCTAAATGCTAATCCACTAGGTTCACCTGCTAGTCGCTAACTTTGTTTGGTGGTGGGCAGGTAGTATACAGTGGGTTTATCAGAAAACCGCTACCTGCTGTGCCAAAAACAACACTGGTGAGAGCTGTGAGAGGGGAAAAAACAGTTAAGTTGTGGGCCGTAAAGCAGAAACAATTAGCTGAAAGATGCTAAAACCCTCCGTAGAGCTGAGGGGAACTGCAGTTATGAGATAATTCTCTGTGGGTTTGTCATTCCAAGCGACCAAATCCACAAACACAAAGTCATTTCATCCGTTGTTAATACATAATTACTGATTGCAGTCGCAAACACAAACTGTCACATCAGTGACAGACTATAAACTCATCAACAGGAAGCAGGAAGTCATTTCTTCACAGTCGTGAGTAGTGGACAGTAAAGGTCTTCATATTTGGGCTTACTCACCAGGCCTTCCCACTGCTTTTGGATGGGGTGACTGTGGGGGTTGGTTTGGATGCAGTGGACTCCATACTGGCCTCTTTGTTGGCCATGGCCAACATCTTCCTCTGCTTCTGGGACAGTTTAGTGGGAACAGGGGAGTGCTTAATACTGGTGCTGACACTGCAGGCAGGAGGAAAAATATGTACTGTTAGCTGAAGTGAACAGTCAAGAAATAATCTTCACTCGTGTGGCAGTACCACTTTCCTTCAGACTGGGCAATAGGACAAAATTAAGCATCACATTTTATAGAAAAACAGTTCAACTGTACTTTTTATTGCAATTAGTCATTAATTGATCGCCATCACTGCCTCCATCAACTAGTCACTGTTAATTATTGTTTGTTAATAATGTCCTCAGTCAGAAAATATACAGCAGACGTCTCATACCTTCCAGGGCTTTTAGGAGTTGCTCCGAGGGTCTGCAGAGAGTTGGCCTCCATGTCCATGATGGTTCTCAGATCCAAGACTGGGGGTGGACGAGCAGCACTGCAGACAGTAATAACACAGTCACACATACTACAGATGGGGGTTGCAGTAGCTCGGTTGGACCAAGTTCGGAGTGTGAACTGGTAGCTGGAGAGGTGCCAGTTTGCCTCCTGGGCACTGCCGAGGTGCCTTTGAGAAGGCACCAAGCCCTCACCTGCTTTGGGCATCCTATGAGGCAGCCCCCTAACTCTAAAATCTCTCCATTCATAAATGCACATGTATTGTTTCAGTTTAGGCATGTGTGTATTTTGGCCTGTGTGTGTGTGTGTAGATATATAACAGAGTGAAAAAATTTAATTTCCCCTTGTGGGATTGATAAAGTACGCATTACAACATATAGCTCAAATTTCAATACTTATTTAGTGAGTAGGGATTAAAGCGCTTCCTCCTTTTTCCAAACCTCTTCCTCAAAGTCAAGTAGGAAGATTTAAGGTGAGTTGTTTAAGTCAGGGCGTCTTGTATCAAATCAAACCTCAAAACTGCTTTAAAAAAAACCACCAAGATTGTAAGAATAAAAGAAGAAGTTTTAAAATATAGCATAATCAGGGCTATCTTACCAGGGAAGGATCTTGGGGATGATTTGTGGAGCAGAGTTGGGGGGAGTTGGGAGATCCTTCAGGGAGGTCGGGGTACTGGGTGGGGTCTTTAGCCTCTGACTGAAAGCCTTCTCATCCTGCAGATGATGAACAACAATTTTATTATATTTACTTTCCATGTAATGAAGCCACTTTGCTTTTATTAATCAAACATGATTATAACAATGGCAAATGGATAACTATAAAAGTGTAAACACAAGTTTAAGTATTACTATTCGTTCATACTGCACCCACAGTGAGCGGCAAAATGACTAGCATCATCAGTTATATTAAGTTGGCAACAAAACAACTCATGGGATTGTTGTGGTGGTCAGACATTAACCTCGACTCTGTCGTGGAAGACAGGTGACTGCATGTCTCGGGGACTACCCACTCCCATGTAGCTGCCCTCGGAGTCGGATGTGAGCAGTTCTTGCAGTGACTCTGTTGAGTTAGCCCTGCCTGACTTTACCAGGCACGGGGAGACCACTGAGAGGAGAGAGAGTGCGTTATTACATTTTACCTAAAAACAACCAGCTGATACTTTAAAAGAAGTTGGTGTGGTGGAGAAAAAAGAAGAAAAAATGTTGTAGTTTGTCATGACGTAGAAGTGGTAAAAGTTTAATGAAAAACAATATATCCATCATGTGTGTTCGCGTATGTGTTTAAGTGTACCTGCAGCAGGGGGGCTTTGAATGATATCAGAGAGAGTGTAGCCTCCTGAGCTGTCAGAGCGTCGCCTTGGTTTCTTTTTAGCCTTCATCTTGGCCTTCTTTAACAGGATTTCCCTGGGGAGGGGGGGATAATGTGGTAAAATAATAATCAGATCTCTATTTGGGGCTCCACATTTACTGTAAGATCTTTAAAAGGGGATTGCAAGGACTTGTAGATAGCCTGGTTAGCTCCTGTTTCCCTTAACTTTAGTTCTATACATTAAGTAGTCACAACTGAATGTTTATTTTCTGGTCTGTACCGAGATGAAAAGAGCAATGTTGTTTTTTTTACTGGCGGATACAAAACTCTGCACCAAATAAGAACACCAACACAATAAGAGTCAATATGGATACAGAACATTTCTGTTTGTGTACCTGCAGGAGTGATCCAGTTCTGCTTCTGATTTGGGGCGAAACGCTGAGTCCAAATCCTCATCCTCATACACACTGAGGTCTGGGGCGCCAGGATATGGAGTGATAACCCTCTTCTGCATGGCTGGGATCTGAATACAAAAACAAAAAACCATTTATTATCACAACCTGAACACATTTACATTAAGGTATGAGAACCAAGACTGACTTGGCGCAATCAGTTCAATAAGCTGTACAAAGGAAAGAAAACTGCAATCAGTCATCATACATTTTACTATATGTATAACACACCACATTTTGCAACATACACACACGGGTTTGTGGCACTATCTTTGTGGGGACCTGTCATTGACATAATGCATTCCCTAGCCCTTTACCCTAACCTTAACCATCACAACTAAATGCCTAACCTTAACCCTTACCCTAACCTAATTCTATCCCTCATCCTAAAACTAAGTCTTAACCCTCAAACATCCCTTTAAAGTTGACTCACCATCCTCCTGTAGGCTGCAGAAAGCTCCACAAGCACTTCATCACTAAGAATATCCAGCGCCCTGAGGACAACACAAAAACAAAGGGACAGACAGTTACATACGGATGAGAAAAGAGTTTAGTTTACTCATGCTGCATATAGTATATCCAAATTTAGTCAAAAAACTTTACTGACTACATACTCAAGATAATCTTGTATGGACCAATGTATACTTTTGATGAACATTTTAATGAGATTAATTGTAGCACTGTTTAAATTGTTATAAAAAATAAAAATTTGGAAATACTCTTAACTAGAGTTGGGCATAGAGAACCGATTCCTACTTGGAATCGTTTCAAAAATTACGATTCCATCGGAATTGTTTCTTTATTGGAATCGTTTGGAGGAGTTGGTTTCAAATCTGATCATGGGTTCCAAATTTAACATGCGCAAGTTTTGGTTTCCGTAGCGGCCAGGCGCTGGTTGTGTTGCAGCCTTTATGGGACTTTATTTTACATTGAAAAAGCCCCGACAAACTGCAACCCACCTTTGAATCTAAATAAAACTTTCCTCTTATTTGTGAAATAAGCATGTGACCCGTTTCAACTCCACCACTCAAAGAATCGGAATCGAGAACAGATAAGAACCGGAATCAAAAGGAAGAATTGGAATTGGAATCAGAATCGTTAATATCCAAACGATGGCCAACCCTACTCTAATTAATAATTGAGCTTTCTAAGTCCATTTTAGGTTATTTCTTGTGATTCTCACTTTGACTCCAGCAGGGCAGCCATGTTGAGCACAATGAACTGGAGACAGGAGAGTTTAAGTTGCTCTGCGTTGTACATGGTGGCAAACTCCAGCAGCTCCGCACCATTCTTCAGAGTCACTGAGAAGAGCAAAGCAGCTTCATTCACAATTCACAGGAAATCATTTCAAAGACACAATTGTGTCTAGTAATATTTTCCATTTGAAAAATTGTGCTGCATTAACTTTGTTGTCACAAGAGGAAAAGACAAATGCAGCATAGCATACAGTTCTCGGTGATGACAACCTCGCACATCTCCTTCAGTCTGGTGATGAGCAGCTGGTCAGCCACAACCAATACGTTGCAGACAAACTCTACATTCAAAGACTCTGTTGAGCAAAGAAAGACTACAATCAGTGCCTTTTTAATGTTAATGCAAATTCACCAAAACATCATAAAAAAAACATTTTTTATTTGAGCTGTCAGTCAACATCAAACTTGAGAAGCTACCTTTGATGGTGGGACACTCGTCTGTGTAAATGTACTCGAGAATGGCCTGTAGAATCTCTGAGCTGGTAGGCATCTCCAGTGCAGTACAGGATGTGGCCTGAGGGGGCACAAGACAACATCATTATCAGTACCGGTGGTTATGTTCATGAAAGTGCATTGCAAGCATTAAATACCATGGAAACACTGGTTCTCATATATATATATATATATATATATATATATATATATATATATATATATATATATATATATATATATATATATATATATATATATATATATATATATATATATATATATATATATATATATATATATATATATATATATATATATATGAAATAAAAACATGGCATACCTCGATCCAGGGGTTTCCAAGCATACTACTGAAGTATTCTGCAGAAAAGATTTGAAAACATTTGAGACTCACGTTCTCTAACTCCGAAACATCAAACAGCAATCACATTTAAAGTTATGTCAACAGAGAGGAGGCTATTATTCAGAAAGGCCTAATCATATTTTTACTAGGGATTTTAAGACTCTACACCATGAGGCAAATGTGCTGTATGACATACAGATTTGTGATGTATTACAACCTGCATTCTCTTTTCAGTATGAATGAATGAAAATTGTTGTATTCGGTTCTTTGATGGGCTGACCTTACCTAGTCTTGCACAGAGGACACTTTTGTGACATGGAAACTCTTTCCCATCTTCAGATTTCAGAGTAACATCACAAAGATAGGAGCTGTACAGACACATGAAGACAGATATTTATCTACATTTTCATGTCAAATAAATTATTTCCCATCTAATCTATAGCTACAACTGTTATATATAATTAAATTTTATATACGCACCATTTTTTCTGGAAGAATTTGGGTTTGTTGCCAGTTTTCTTGTTTATAACATTGATCTTTCCATTTTCATATTTGACTCCGTCCAGTCTGTCAATATTTAAAGAAAGCATGATTAACAAGAAATGACACCACATCTGATTTTTGCCTCAGGGTTTTAGAGCACACTCGGTCTCTCACCGTGCAGACAGGCTTCCCAGGCCCAGCTTTTTTGCAACACCTTGTAAGGTTTTCACAGGGTTGGCCCCTCCCTCGTTGGCCCCGGCCTTGTCACCTCTGCCTCCTTTTCCCTTCTTGCCAGGCTTAGCAAACTTGCTCTTGGCCTTGTCACCGTCTCCTTTGGTTGCAGGGGGAAGGGAGTGGTACACCTCGAGGGCTGAACGGCCTCTCAGGCCCAAGTCCTGCAGGCTGCTGATAAGCCTCTCCTGCTCAGAGTCCTGACAATGGCAACAGAGACAGTGGAACATGGGATTCATGAAATAACCACAGTTGAGTCAGAGGCTAAAGCTCTTCCCAGCTAAAGCAAATGTTTTGTATAGACTCAAGCAATAGCAGGGTTTTCCCTTAGAGTGCAAAGGTGCAAATGACATCATATGCTAATTTGCATATCAATGATGTCATTGTGCAATTATTTGCATAAAGCTCAGTAGTGGTCAGTTGCAGCGAGGGAGGTAACACTGAAGCAAAACTTGGAGGTCACTAAAATAAGAATAGCTGGTCCACCTGAAAGGTCAGCCCACCTTAAGTTAGTTAGTCTGTGCTAAAGTTGTCGCTAGCTCCGTGGCTAACCTCATTCACTTTAACTAGCAGGTAGCAAGCAAGACACAGGAACTTGGTTTGGTTCTTGAGGAGTTGTAGCATTTTTCACCAACAGATAAACTGTACACAGACTGCACGGTTACGTTCACAGCTATAACCTTAATGCTAACTTCATAATCACAACGAAAACAACAAACGAAATCGTGACAACCCTATTATTAAAAGGCAAGGCAGCTTTATTTGTTAAGCAAATTTCAGCAGCAATGCAATTCAAAGTGCTTTATATTAAACACTTACAGTATGTCTAGTATATCCAGATTCTGTTGCACAGAATTGAAGTGAATAACACGTTTCCTTTCTTATCCTCACCTGGTTTTGTCCAGTCAAGGCCCCTGAGACTCTCGGCCGGGCCCCATGCACCAGCAGCTCACAGGAGTCTGTGTAGATGAAGTGCAGGGCGTATTCCAGCATGTCTGGTGGGATCTTCTCCAAAATGATTAAATCGCAGCCCACAGCATCTTCGCTCCTCCTCACTTCTCCATCAAGATCCTCATCAACCTTGCCATTCTCAGACATAAACTGCTTCCGGAAGAACTCGGACCTCATGGACAAGATGTACTTGTGGGCAGGGAAGGTGCGATCACCGGCCTGGAGGGTCACATCATGGATGCTGTCTGTTTCGTCCGCCTCATCCAGAAGGCGCCGGAAGTGTTGGGAGAAGGAGGATGGAAAAATGCTGGGAATCTCATACAAACTGGATTAAAGACACAGGGTGGACACTAATTAACAAAATCACTCAAATGATCAAAAATGACCATTTGGAACACAAACACAAACTAAATTTGTTTGTTTTTATATTTATTACATGTGTAGGTAGGTGTCTATGCATGTGCGTTTATGGATATGTATTTATGTATTGTGGTGGGTGATTTGGACCTTGAGTCTGTAATAAAGTTTGATGATGATGAGTATAATCTATGACAACTGAGTGATAATTGGACTGGAGCCAATACATCTTTAAAAAATAAATAGAGCACAGAATTTACCAAGAACAAGATTACAATGTCTCTCAGACCTAATGCAAATAATTTGTCAAGCGAACGGTAGTATAATAAAAGAAGGAGCAAGGAGCTTCCATGCTGTAACACTGGCTATAATAAAGCAGGGTATTTTAACAGCAGGAGGAGATCTAACAATAAAAACAATTAGACCCAACCAGATAAGATATATAGTCCACTATTTTACATCACCTTATGATCATTTCATTGATTTATTTCCTCCAGTTCAAGTATCACGCATGATTTTAACAACCCGTATTGTACAACCCAGATGTATTAATGTTTCTTGTTGGAGTCGTCTCGCGTCTGTCTGACAGAACAGATATGCTTACATATTTATCACTGCAGCAGTCTCCACTGGCTGCAAACAGCTTGAACTTCACACGTGTAACTGGTCCCAAAGTGTTTTTTAGGCTTCAAGTCTATTTTCTACAGACTTTAGAAAATAAGTACACTACCAAGCAAAGTATTTTCCAGGCTCCAAGGGAGATATCCTACCTTGTTTTGGGGTCGGACTGAAGCACTCCAAAATTTCGGCCTTTAGAGTCCATGGTGATGCTGACAGCTCTGTGGACATATGGGAGTTTCTCCAGGCGGATTCGCTCATACACTGTCCCCGCATCCGAATGGCCACAAACCTCCACACTGCCCTCTAAGATTACAAGAAACAGATTTAAAATCAACATACTCTTTTAAATCACTTCTTAAATCCTATTTTTAGAAACTTGCTTTAATGATTTACTTCAATGTTGTTTATCTTCTTGTATCCTTCTACACTTTTGTTTTAAAAGGTCCAATGTGTAGGAATTTCTCCTTGAAAAGAGAGATCATATATCGCAATCAACTCTCTCGCGCCACACAGTTCAAAGTAGGTATTACAGCTACAGTAGCCTTCATGTTTCAAAAAGCTGGTCTCTTGCTCTTTTCAATCTCCTTTTTCTATTTCTGGGCAAAGAAGAACAAGACTCCTGTTCCATGTTTCCTTCTTCAAACTTGCCGGGCCGGGAAGCTACGATACCCATTAGCAGCATTAGCAGCACCTGGGAGTTTATCATGTGACAGAGAAAATGTGAAAGGTGGAGCAGTATGTCCTGTATGTCCCTTACTGGCTAACGTATTTCAAGATGGAGCATGAATATGCAGCGTCTACCCCAGTTCATGCAAATGTAAAATTTCAAGCCACAAGGAATACTTTGAGTTGATGGTGGTGGTAAATATTCATGAAAAATTTGTGAACGGGTAATGCAGATTTTGATAATGAACAACTAAACACGTTACACACTGGACCTTTAACTCTAATAAACTTCAAATGTGTATCTTTAGGTCACTCCTTTTATTTATCAAAGCAGTTGGTACATTTCTAAATTGGCTATACAAATTTAAGGTTTCGTCCAATGAAAACTATTTAAATCAAACTGACAATTGCAAAACATTGGCCAACTTTATGATACTATCTATTTACCATGTCCCTAAATTCCTTACCTTTCCTCTCCCCGTACTTTTTATATTCTCCGGCCCACACGCCACTGAAGCCCTCCCCCTCCTTAGTCACAAACATCATGCCGTTCTTGCTGAGAGCTATGTCCGACATGAAAACCTGACGCCCATACGCCCACCGGCACTGTCTCACCGAGCTTCCAGAGGACCGCCAGCAGAACACCTGACAGAGAGAGAAATGGAGGGGGGTGAAGATTTAAGGAAAGTTTCAGAGACAAGTCTTAGTCACCATTTTCATCTATAGGACCCCATATAGGCTAGCTTGCTTTGGGATTGTATAACTGTCTATGATGCACCAAAGGTTAGATAACAATAGGGGAAATAAAAATAACAATGTTATACATTCAGCTTGAGTTTCTAAATGTTAGCGCAGTGAGAGAAGTAAGATTTAACTACACTTTTAATAATTGATTTAGGCCAAATAATTAAGTAATGCTTCTGTCCACAATGTGAACAGAGTGAAAAGCATTTCCTCTTATACTTTCTAAATGCACTTACCCTTCCAGCTTCATCTAATGCCAGGATGGCCACCTTTTCCCCTCCTCCCTCGTTCAGGAGCTGTGGAACCACACGGTGGTCCAGACTACCACCACTGACCAGAACCTTCCTGACGTTCAACTGCCTGAAAGAGACCAATCAAAATGAAGAATTAGAAAAACACAGAAACTAACAAAACAGTGTCACATTCAAAGTATTTGTATAATAGACGTTATCATTTACTGTAATTTGTCTATCTTTGGATCAAGATCTACATTTCTTGGTGGCAGACGCTTCAGTGTTATCGCGCTTTAACAGACGCAGCACTACAATTTCCAAATGAAACAAAAAGATAACAGTTTTTAGTTTAGTGGGTGATTTCTGATCAGCTGCCATTTAAATTAGGTCTGATTAGAATACTGGAGGTGATGCAGAACGAACAGCACCTCTGGTGACTTGAAAAGGTTGCACATATAAATCAGATCTATGAGCATTGAAGAATATAGAGTACAACCTTTCATTCTTTACAGTGATAGTATCTTTGCATTTTTCTGACAGATACTGGCACCCTTTTTTTACTTAGAAATGAATACTGTTTTAAACAAGACATTGCCCAATTCTTCTGCAATGGGATGCTGGATTTGGAGACAACCTGCTCAAAATCAATCAATGTAGAATGCGTTTTTAGTGATTTTGTGTAAGGCAATCTTCAGATTGTGGTATAATGAACCAGTTTGTTCCATGTATTGCTTTGATGACATTTGGAAAAAAATGATATAGAAAAAATACTAAATTGAGGTCATGCTGATTTTGTATGCTGTCCTTTAATGAAATGGAATGAAGCTTCCATTTCATTAAAAGACTTGTAACAGGCTTTTCTTATTTTTGCAGTTTAATAAGGGGTGGTTGAATGTCCTATTTACCTTGAAGCCATTTTCTTGCACTGGTAGTCAGCCAACAGGTAGACGTCCCCCTTCTCAGTCACAACCACTGTTGCTCCATCACTAGCTGCTGCCATAGCTATGGTGACATCCTTGTGGTATAGGGCCGATACCTGCCGGGGGGCTGTCACACACTTCTCTCCATTAGGATCAAGCAAGTAACCTGGAGATCAACACACAATGGAGTACAAAATATACATTACATTAACATATCAAGTTGCCCATATACAGTGTGTGTGTGTGTTTAATATGGGTTTTTACTTTAAAAAACAACAAATGCATTCATCCACCTCTGACACAATGGAGGGTCTTTCCTCCTTACCAAACCTCCAACAGAAGTAGATAAACATTTGTATCATTCTAACATTCCAACAAGATCATGCTTGCATGCTAAAAATGTTAGACTTTATCTTTATTCATTACCTTGACACCTAAGTGTGCCACAGGGTGTGGGTGAGATCTTCATCTGCTCAACATTCACTATCTTAAAAGCAGTGCCATTTTTGCTCATAACACTGGCTTTGCGGACATCTCAATGTTGAGGCTTACCCAGCTGGCCTCCATTGAGTCCCATTGTGTAGACAGCCTCCCTGGTCCACAGCACTGTGTGGAACCTCCCTGCTGCAACTCCAATCACTGTCCTGCCTTTCAGCGTCTTGGAGAACACCTACAAACACAACATACCACAGGGACATTCAAACTAGAGAATATAGAATTGAAGTGTTTCGAGACACAACATCAAAGATCATTATTAACATACTGGTTGTATAAAATACTAAATCACTCCCAAAAGGAAATTTATGTACTATGAAACCGAGCAGATTAAAGAAGTCCCAACACATTGTCATTTCATTCACCAAAATGACCAAATCTCATTTGGTATACAAACAATGCTCGTTACATGCACAGTAAAATGTCATCTGTCCTCTTCCATTATCATCCCTGCTAGCTCTTACCTGTTTAGGGACATAAGCTGAGGCAGGAGGAGGAGCCAGACCTAACTGGTGGAAGGTGTTGAGGCCAAAAGTGTACACGTAGCCTTCTTCTGTCAGCACCACTGTGTGGTCTTTAGCTGCTGCCACCTGGGAGCAGTGATGGGACATTAGACCCTCCACCATCCGGGGAACCTGCGCAGAGGAGTGAGATAGAGAAGATAATGAGCGAGATTAGAAAAAAAAACGAAAATAAAAACACAATGTACAAAAAGAAAAAACAGCCCAGAAGAACATCCTAAGCTCAATGTTCAGCATTCAATGATATCTATTTGAGATTGACCAGTAAAAGCTATTGAAGATTGACAGTTTCCTTTACATTAACTTGTGACAGTATCTTTAGCACTAGGGCAAATCCCTGTGTATAACAGTTATTTATAACTATTTGCCAGTGATTCTGTCACTCAAATGGCACTGTCACAGGAGGAGTCCCGCTGTTTTCTGCTGCAAGAGCTAATGTAAAAACAACAAGTCTGTTATAGTCTATATTTTTCTTATTGTCAACAAATCTCATAAAAAGACAAAAATGGACCCTGCCAACAAGTATTGTGTGTATACAAAGCCATCGACATGGGCACTGTAGTGTTTTGTGAATTTTCTTTTTTACACGTTTTACAAGTTATCAAATGTACACTGCAGAGAGGATACCAGTGCCTGCTCCACCATAACTGATTAAAAGATTTCCACACAATTTATCCCAGCCACCCCCCATGTGATGCATTAAAACAGTCAGTCTTGGGGAAACTTTTTAGACTTTAGGTTCCAAGAGGGAATACTCATTTCACTTTGACATTTTCATGCCAAAATAATCATTTTGTTTCCCCACAAAAATACACTCCATTGACACTTTATTGGTTACACCTAAACAATTATGCAATCTAATGCAATCCAGTACAACAGCTGTGCCACATACTCTACCTTTACGAAGCTTATAATAGAGACAGAGGGCATCGCGTCATACTCTGAAAGCCACGCCCACCAATAGGGGGACCACAACTCTCCGCTCTCCATTAACCTGCGTTAAGGTTCCTCCTCGTCAATTTCGTCTGCTACCAAACAACAGAAAAATGCGTATGTGTGGTGATATTAACTACCAACAGGATACCCATTACTACGTTTTTATAAGCCGCTGACCCTAAAACTAAGCTTTTACGAAGACAAAAGTGGAATCAGCAGCGAGAATGGGAAGATTGTGGGGTCCTGACACTAAGCTAACGATATGTCCGACGTTAGGTTTGCCGCAAGCATTTTGTTACCAAGTCAAATATCCAAATGTCAGTTATAGGCTAACTATATGTCTGTAAGTTAAGCTAACACATAATGTTGTATACAACCTTAGCTTATTGTCAAGATCCCACAGTCTCCCCATTCTTCCTGCGGATTCCTCACATCTGTATTCACTTTTGTCTTAATAAAAGCTCCGTTTTTCAAGTCGGCAACTAATAAAAACTTAAGTTATGTGTTCTTTGCATTGTTGGTAGTGAGTATCACCACACAGCAGCCTTTAGGCATTCATCGGTTGTTTGCTAGCAGACAAAATTGACTAGGAGGAACCTTTACACAATACAAGTCAATGGAGAGCGGAGAGTTGTTTTCCCCTCCAGTGGGGGCGCGGACTTAAATGCGCTCTGGCACATCTTCGAAATAATGCCAATGTCAACTGGCGGCCCGCAGGCCACATCCGGCCCGCCAAAGCTTTTAGTGTGGCCCGCAGAATAATCATGAATTCACAAAATGTAAAGAGGAAAAAATGTGTTCTGTTATTTATCATTTCAAGCATTTAGAGCAAAAACCCAGCCCCCTGTATTTGCATCTCTATTCACATGCCGGGATTGTACAGCGACCGAGCTCCACACAGAGCTGAGCCAAGATGTGTGTGCGTACACACACACACGTACACACACGTACACACACGTATACACACACGTACACACGCACACACGCACACACACACACACACACACACACACACACACACACACACACACACACACACACACACACACACACACACACACACACACACACACACACACACACACACACACACACACACACACACACACACACACACACACACACACACACAGCACCTGACTGGGAAGGATACAGGATGTTACCAACGGCCGCTGGGGCAGATGAACTCACGCTGTCTCTTTTCTGTAAATAGGCTACAATTAAACCTTTGTGAGTAAAAAGTCAATACTTATCAATGCACTCACCTGTGTAGACCGGCATAAACATGTAGAAAGCGACATATCAATCTGCTCAGTCCACTCTTGTCCACCGCGCTGTTTTACGCAAACACAGCTCGACTCTGCAAATAGCGAATTTTTACAAACAAGCTAAAACAAAAGCTGTCGGTTTGTAGTCTAACTGTTTATCTTAGTTTGCCGGGAATCTGGAAATTTGGACAAATTCTTGTAAACCTGACTGCTGGCTGAACAAACCAAACTCTCCGCTAGAGCGGACAATGTATGGAGTTATTATAGGACCAAAACAGATGCATCTGGCTATTTAATATGCACGCGAATGACGCGATCGTTATGTTCGAGTTCTTCATTCTTGATGATGATGATTGTATTATTTTACAACAGCATCTTTCACTGCAAGTGAGGCATACATGACCAGTGCATAGCCTGCTTATCTGTCCATTCATCATTAAAGCTGGGCTTTTCCACGTCAACTTTTCCCTTCAGCCTCTTTGACAGTGACATGTTTACCTGACAACAGCAGTTTCTTTCTGCAAGCATTTTCCACCAATCAAGACGCTGCATACTACAACAATGTTTCCATAATCAGACTTTAACCATCACTCCTCAGTGAACTGCCTCCTAGTCGGAGATCTTTTTCTAGTTAATGAGCCAGTTATCATTATGGAGTTTCCATGTTTTTTTAGGAGCTTGCTCACACTAATAAATGTAAAAAAAAAAAAATACAGCATTAATTCAGTAAGAAAGTGAAAATTTCAAACAAGAATAGGCGTTATAGGTATAAATTAATTTTATTTTTTTTATTTGAGCTTCCGGCCCCCAGAGAAAAATTCTGGCCCTTGAAAAAAAATGTAGTTGATGACCCCTGCCCTATAACAAGTCTCACCAGATAAGTTTGTTCATCTCCATGACCAAGTCGTCCTCCCAGGCCATGCCCACAGGTGAAGACCTGGCCTTTCTGAGACAGGAACACAGAGTGGAACTTACACAGGACCACCTAAAGGGACAAGAGGAGATTAAATATGGACATAATTGCAATTTTTCAGTTTTTGCTTATTAGTACTGGACATTATATTCTAAGGAAAAAACGGAGTCTGAAGTTTGTGCTAATTAAGGCTCTTGTCATTATGATTAGGACCTCAGTGGCTGCGTGCATCTTTTTCCATGTCCCTCAGCCAAGCCTTCTTGTAGTAATAGTAAAACACTATGCCAATAAAGGCCAGGACACAAGTGGAAAAGCAAACATCATTACTAATACATTGCTACCCTCAAGCTTTCAATAGAGCGCAGGAATGTTTCCCAAAGTATCACATTGACGTGGACATTCACACACATCAGTGTAGTTTATTTAATTAAAAACATGTCATTGTGGAATTAATATTTAACCTCTGGCACCTGCTGGGTTGGGCTAGGAAGACAAAGACTAAATACAGTGCCACTGGGTCATTGTGTGGTCATGAAATCAGATCCATCTGTCCCCTACTAGGTTATATGAAATGGCTCTGCATGACAAGTCCTGCAAACACGGGGTTTCTTCTGTGTCCACCAATAATACAGGTAATCATGTCTTCACAAATACACATCCCACATACAAATACTAGGTCTTAAGACTGGATTACAATGACACCATGTCTAACACAGTAATTACTTATTCTACTAGAACTTAGCATCTGGTGTGTACTTACATCAAAGGGGGCAGTTGCGATATTAATCACATTAAGAGTATCCACATGGCAAATGCATGAAATTGTAGCCAGCCTGGCACAGGCCGGCTCAACAAAGTCACAAATGAAGACTATACATGAGAAGACAAAGCAAATTAGTCCACGCCTGACACACCAACTATGCCCTCTGTTTGACTCAGTCCCACAACATTACCGATACTCCTGATAATGTACCATGGCTGTATAACCACTAACTTTATTTATTTATGAAACACAAAATGTAAAGCTCTCAAGCAAAACCAATATTTCTACATCTGTGGTTTGAGAAATTATGAGCCATGCTTGGAGGGAAAAGCATTTAACAAATGCTGCTTTACTCTGAAGAGAAGGTTGTGTTATACAGGACTCTGGGGACGGAGTGTTTTGCTGGTTTACCCAGGTGGTGTGCCTTATCTGGAGTACCCATGTGCATTGGCTTTTCTTAATGCAAAACATGTTGGCATAGAGTTGAAGCATACAGTACAGTAGTACAATCACATATCACACCTGTTTTTGACCAAATGCATCAATGTCTATATTGTGGCGATATTGTAGGGTTGACTATTGGTGCTTTAACAAAATATTAACACAATGAGAGTTTAGATAAATAATCATCAGTAATGTGGATACAAAGACTAAGAGGGTAAAGGCAAATAAACCGCTAGTAAGTCTGGTAAGTTCAGAAAATGACATCACTTTACTGTAATGCAGCCTTTAAAACCAGGAAAAGACAACACTTGTGTCATATCACGATATCCAAATCTAAGATGATATCTAGCCTCATATATCGATATATTGCCCAGCCCTACAGTACAGTAAGGGGCATTACTGGTGTGACGCATGCAAGTGGGGTTTTCAGGGAAGGGAAGCCCTATGCTGTAAGAAAACACATTCTTACTCCCTGGAGAGCTGGGACAACAGCAGTGTGTCATTAGCCTACCTGCTTGATGTAAACCCCCGTCCTGGCAAACACATCCACAAGCTCAGGGTGCTGTCGGCTCTCCTGATTACCATGCCCGAGACTGAAATTAGTATTGTTTCCCCATGTGTATACTTCAGTTGGGTCTGTAATGAGGAAGAAAAAAACATTACAAGGACAGTCACAGCACTGCCTCCACCTGAAGCTTGATTTAACCACTGGTCTTTTCTGCCACTAAAGAAAAGTGTGTGTATGTGTGTGTGTGTGTGTGTGTGTGTGTGTGTGTGTGTGTGCCTTACACCTTTCTCAACAACAAGGCAATTCAAAGTGATTCACATAAGACATAAAAGCAATAAGAAAAAAGAAACAAGGCAACATAAAAAGACATAGGCATTAAAAGTGTAAAATAAAATATAAGATAAAAATAAGCTAAAATAGAATGAAACAGACCAAACAGAATGATATCTTGTTCTTCCACAGTGGGTACTAGATCCTTTTCTATATAATGTGAAAATCACAAATCATAATGGCCAGAAAGACATGTGATGTAGCACAGGGAGTTAAATCCCATGCATGTACAAGTGTGAAATGCATCACTAAACAGAATGAGTCATCATCATGTTAATAAACCTGGTGACTCTCGACAAAAACAAAACTAGAGTCAACAGTTTCACCATCAATGTTGTACTGGTGTTAATGTGGCGTATGATGACCCTGATGAAGGCCACAAGCCCAAACATGTTGGTCTCACAATTAAGTTGTTCTTTATACTACAAGTGTTGCTGGAGATTCACACATTTTCCCTTCTTCATGCACCTTGGAAGTAGCTAAAGTTGTGACAGATATCCCAAGGTGTAAGGCAATGGGTTGCTTTTTATTCGACAGGTGTAAATCGACAGGTAAAGGGGGACCACATGCAGCAAAGGGCAGCGGGTATGAATCGAACCTGGGCCACTGCAGTAAGGACTCAGCCTTGAGTACATAGGGTGCCTCATCATCATTTTCTTACCGGTGTTTCTGAACACAACATGTGATGGTCTGTCCTTCATTGTAAGGTCCAGGACAGAGAGACCCTCCTTGTCGTGAGTGGAAAGTAGTCCTCCATGCTGAAACAAAGTCAAGAAACAAAAGATATTCAAAATTCAAGTCAACATCTTGAAATTAAGCAAAGAATAATCTTAATTTTTCCTTTTACGGCACATTACTTTCCACGTTGTTGCATTGTTTGACTTTGACTTTAAATGGGAACACCTTGAACATCTTGACAGCACGTTCTTTGGTGATCTGTGTTAAATATATACCTTGACCAGCGATATGAGACAGTGGATCTGTCCGTAGAAAGCGCTGCGATGCAGAGCGGTCCAGCTGGACTCCTTATCCTTCACCATCAGGTCAGCACTCTTACTCTCCAGCAGCCACTCCAGCAGGGTCTTCTTTCCCAGTGAGGATGCCAGGTGCAGGGCTGTGCGACCAAAGGCATCTCGCAAGGTGGCCGCATTGTGGCAGTGTGATGTCAAGAATGCCCGCAGCTGCCCCTCTGAGCCGCCCGTTAGTGCCGCTACCACCTCGTCTGCATGCTGCTGTGAGCGGCATTTGGGGGTGCAATCCAGCAGTGGCAAACTCATCCTGACCTCCGACAAACCCTCAGAGTACACCCCCCCCCCCTCCCTTTTCTATTACAAAATCCCTCTTTCAGCCCAAAACCCACAATTGCAAAAAAGAAAACTAATAAAACAATATAATGTTAAGTAATAAATCGAAAACACTGTCACTACAAATGTGTACTGTAACAGAGATGCTCTCAAAGAAGAAAAAGTAGCTACATGAAGAAAAAATGTGTCAACAAAAGATTGAAGATGGTTTGGAGTGCTAGAATTGTGCTTGTGTTGAGGTTCCACTGCACCCTAGCGACCCCAGAGCCTTTTGGCGACTGGTTTCAGTCCACCATTTCAACCAGAAGTTGAACACAAACTAAGGTGCTTGCAGCATACGATGGCATCAAAAATTTGATAAATACAAAACCTCTTGTGCGTTTTATACAAAATTGTACATTTCAAATGTTTGCAAAAATAGTTTTTCCTCTAAATACTCTTGATCATTTACAAAAGGCAAATTTTCAACAACCCTCCTTCTCGTCCAGCAGTCCAACCATGACACTGGAGGGGAAAGGATGCCTTTCCCCCCAAAATTCTCGCTTTCCTTTTCAAAACTCCATAATTGTAGAGTGCACCTGAGGAACACAAATTTAGAGTTATCAGCGAAAAACAATGGCATACATTCACACTTTGTTTACATGCACAAGTTCTGCTGGGTGTGCAGAATGCAGGAGTCAGAGGTGATACAAAACTGTAAGTGCAAAGGTCAGAGCAAGTTTGACCTAAATACACACTACAAAGCACCAATCAGCTGAGTTGACAGGTTTGCCTGGCAGGTATTTGACAACGCTGTGCAAATACGATTAAGGCAAATTAATATTTTGCATATGGGTTATGTTTTAGCGTGTGAAGAAAGTGCACTTCCATTAATTGCGGTGGGTGTTGTTTTTGATGTTGACTAAACAGCAGGGTTGTGTAACAGGCTTGGTTAGTTAGCCGAATACCATTAACGTTAGCCTGTTAATTTTGGCTGCACCCCATTTAACTGTCTGCGTCATAGCAGTGCGGTGTTGAAGCCATTGTAAACTTATTTATTTTAATAGAAGGAGATAAACTGACCACTTGCTAGCCGTTAAACGTTACTTCATCCAGGTATTAGCTAGCTCATAGTGCCGAACCTGGATAACGTTACACGTCGAGCCACATCATAATTTGCTATATTTTTTCAATTCTGACAGCTAACCACACACCTGTCGTGGGAAAAAGCAACTTTAAAGATATAGGTTTGTCAAGTGCCGTTAGCTAGCGTTAGCTGATTTTACCTTGGTAGCTATCTTTCATATGGCTATCTTTAGGCAGCCTACCGAAAGCTAGCGTTAGCCAACTGTTTTGCTAAAGGAAATTGACGTCGTATAATTTCTTACCTTTCGCTAGATAAAGAAACAAGAAGACATGGAGAAAGTTGCATCAACGACGTACATCCAATGTGTCATTACTACTAAGAGATGCTAGGATTTTTTCCACTGGTGCAAATTTTGACAGAACTGGACGCCTGAAACCCTGCAGTTAGGTAAAAAAAAAAAAAACCTTCGCTAATGTCGAGACCTGTCATTGGTCAGGGATTGTACATCTCAATATTCTATTGGTTGATGTTGGGGGGTGCTGTAGCTGTATCAATTATGTCATAGGAATTATTTATGATTATTTTTTAGGGTTTACATTATAAACATGATTATAAAATTAAAACATATTAATAAACAACATGATAAATTAACTTAGAAGTTAACATTCTGATGTGAAATGGTATACACATTGTAAATTAATCTTAAATGATACAAGAAGAAAACTTCTTGTAGTATGACAAAATTGTTTCTTTAATAGAAAATAAAAATAATTGAATGTTCCACACAAAATCGACCTTTTGAGCGCACCACACCAACAGTAATGTGGGCATTTAAGGTGGATGTAAAAAGCTTGTAGAGCCTTCACAACAACATCATGTCAGTTTCAGTCCACAACAGACAGACTTCAGGTGGAGTATCACTTTCAGCCTCGATCCGGGTTTCACAGAATTACTCAGATGATTGTCACATTGACCCACGCTAAGAATAGGAAGGGGTCAAAGGAGGGTAGAGCTAGGTTACACTGGGATCTACACCGGGGCTTCCAGATATGACATTATCATGAATGCATGAGCCCACCCACAGTTTTGCTTCTCAGCACTATAATCCTCCAAAATCCAGCAGACAACTGCAGGGTCACCACCTAAATCATTTCTCAAAAGTATGTGGAAACCATGTGATACTTTTTCCATCATCATTTGGTTGAGCAAATTATTTACAGCTACCAAAAAGCAGTTTTGCATAATGCATTGAGGAAAAACTAGAACCTGCATTCCTCTCACATTAGATCCAGGATTTCCTAAACCTTTTTTTTGTGTCAGTGACACTGGCACACCCCTTTACTTTAAATCTTCTTCTTTTTTGCTGGGCATTGGCATTCATCCAACTTATTACAAGTCGTCTTTCCTTTGCTCTTATTTTGAGTTGTGGTTCTGTATTATGTCGACATACAAGTTGACATATTTGACAATGTTTTTTTCCTGCCTTCATTGGGTATGGTATCCTCAATGATCCTAAAAACGAATTGTGGCTTTTCTAAATGAATAGCAGTAAATGATGGGTTCAGCATGTGACATTATCAGTGGATCAAATGATTAATGTGTTTCCTTTAGGTTAGGCTACATTTCTTTTCTTTTGGCTTCTCAATTCCTTTAGGCTGTGTGTGTGTGTGTGTGTGTGTGTGTGTGTCTGTGTGTGTTTTCCGCAGTGAAACTGGGTTAGATACAATCAAACCTTGTGATAACCCTAATAAGTCAAGCTGGTTTTCCCTCAGGAATTACAAACGGTTTCATTCCCCTACACGTGGAGTCCTTTGCCTAACATTATGTTATAAGATATCTTAATTAAAAAAAAAATTCCATCTGAAAATATGATTGTGTTTGTTAATGGTTTAGTAGCCTATGGAATTGCAAAAAGCATCACTTGTGTGTGTCAATGTCTCAGAAGATACGTATTTCACTACAAATACGTGGAGGGCTCAATCTCTGTTACAGGTCATTTTAGGGAAAGTAGTTGCGATTTTCACAATTAGATGTTTAGTTATCAAGTTAAGGTTAATGAAACCTTAGTGGGGCATAATCATACGTGGAAAATTGAAATCAAAATCTGAACGAAACTTGTAAGAGTTTCTGTTCACCCCCCTTTTTGCTGGAAAATGGTATGCTCCCTCCTTCCAGTGGTCTGCATTGTGCTGCTGTGTTTGGTCTTTCCCTCCAGACTCCCGACGTCTGGGAAAGCAGCAAGCTGGAAGTACGTAGTCCGTGTATTAATACATGGGAGACAAGGAGGATAGTCTGTCTCAGAACCAGCAGCCTGACTAAGATATTTGACATTCTGCGCCGGACTTC